>NC_056726.1:338956540-339001540 GCF_019279795.1 Protopterus annectens | reverse complement strand
AATATTAGCAGCATTTGTGAAAGGCACAGGGAATTCTCCAATTTTACCATGCAAGCTAGGGTGGTGACATAAGCTACAGAGAAGGACAAAATATAGTTTGGGGCATATTAGCCAGTAAAAATTTGTTTTGCCAAGTGAGAATACATTCTGGTTATGGAAATTAGATAATAAATATTTCACAAATGAAGATGGAAAAGAAAACAATATTATCAAAGGCATTCATGTCTAAAATAGAAACAGTCTAACCAGGTTACATAGAAAGAGGAAGTCGTTTTTTTTTCCCTAGCGATAATTGGTAGTTCTTGTGTTTATGGACAGGTTAGAAAAGACAAAAGTAAATAATGCATTGTTAATCCCTTTTTTACCAAATGTTTTCAGTTTCTAATACTATGACAGGAATGGACCCCATTCCTAAGTCAAAGTATGATTAAAGTTTATGAAATTAGTATTGTTTCAATCTTTTATGTCAGCCAAAAGTGCTCTTCACAGCATTCCCAGTATACTCAGTAATGACTCCTTCTGCAATTCATACAGGGTTACATGGATTGGTAACATATCTAAATATGATTGTATATTCTTTAAGACCCGTTGCTCCAACTACTATTGGAACTGTCTGGGTATCTTTCTTCCACATTGCTCTCGTTTCTGCCTGAAGATCCTGATATTGTATTACTTTGTGTCTCTCTGTACGCAAGACACTGTATTTACTGGGTGTAGTGATTTCAATGATCAGTGCTAGTTTTGTCTTCTTTTCTTGGACCACTATATTCGGTTTTCTAGCATCTATCTTTTGAACTGTTGGTAATGGGTGATCCCATGCGATATAAACTTCCAGCTATACTCAAACACTCCAATGTGCACAGTAATGACTCCTTCTGCAATTTGTATGGGGTTACACGGATTGGTAGCATATCTAAATACAATTGAAAATTATTTTTTATAAGACCCATCAGTCCCACTACTATTGGAACTGTCAAGGGTATCTTTCTTCCACATTGCTCTCATTTCTGCCTGCAGATCCTGATATTTTATGACTTTGTGTCTCTCTGTATGCAAGATGCTGTAGTCACTGATCAATGCTACTTTTGTTTTCTTTTCTTGGACCACTATATCTGGTTTTCTAGCATCTATCTTGTGAACTGTTGGTAATAGGTGATCCCATGTGATATAAACTTCATCATTTTCTATGATGCTTTGTGGCTCATGTTTCCAGTGTTTTTCACCCACTTTAATACCATAATGTTTGCACAATCCCCATTGCAACAGTCTTGCCACATTATTTTGCCTTTCAGTATACAGTCTTTCTGCCATTAGTATGTCACAACTAGCAACAAGGTGTGTGACTGTTTCCAATTCAGTTTTATAAAACCTATATTTGTCTGTTTCTCCCTCATACTCAGTGGACTTTGTAAACCAGTATGTATGCAGCCCACTGTCTTGGGCTGCTAATGTTAACCTTTCATCTCTTGGTTTGAATCCACCCCTCCTTAACCATTCCTGCATTTGTTCCTGATCAACATGAGGTTCTTCCAGAAGTTTTCTATACTAGCAGCTATATTTATGCTTTTTTCCACATTTCTTGTCTTCTCATCTTGTCCTTCACCTTATAGTCTTTTTTATGTTTTTTGACACATTCAGTTGCTGCCTGAGTTTTCTCTACTTATTTATTTATTTATTTATTTATTTTACATTTGTTGACCGGGCTAGTCTAGCTGGATACATGTCCATTTTCAGTAGAGGCCCGGGGAGAAAAGCTCCAAGCATGAATAGTTAAACATGTTTAAAATGCATGTAAAAATCACATAAAGTGAAATCATTGGTAAAAAAAGTTATAATACTTAGATTATAAACTCTAAAAGTATTACTCAAAAAATTATACTAAAAAATATATTATTAGAGTAAAAAAGCTAATACTAAATACAGTAGTGGGTCTGAGCAAAACCCAAGTAAGATAGAAAGACCCTTATGTTTTATAGAATTACTAAGAAGAAAAGAGTAGCACCTAGATTAGGTGGCATAGGATAGAGGAGTAGGGAAAGGAGTAAGAGAAGGAAGGGGGAAGATGTCAGTCTGGGTTAGCACATGAGCAAAGCCAATGAGTTTTAAGATGTTCTTTAAGATGTTTTTTAAATAGAGGAGTAGAAGCTAAGATTGATAGTTCAGAAGGAAGTTGGTTCCAGTTTTTACCTGCTGTGTTAGAGAAAAGTGAGTCACCAGCTTTGTTGTTGGATTTAATTGTGGAAACTAGGAGCTTGTTAGCAGAGCGTAGTGTAGCAAGATTTTTATATGGTGTAATCACATTAGTGAGGATAGGGGTGGTGTTGATGTGGTAAAGGATCTTTTGAGTGATAAGTAATTGTTGACAGAGTATATGGTTTTCCAGTTCTAGCCATCCAAGTTGTTTGAGGTTGAGGCAGTGGAGAGTTTTGAAGGGGGAGCATGTAATGAATCTAGCTATGTTATTATAACAGGTGACAAGTTTGGAGAGGTATTTTTTGATAGGTTAGTATATATAGCAGAGGCATAGAAAAGGGTAGAAATAAGGTGGGTTTGTGCAATAGTTTTCCTGGCAGAAGGGGTAAGGAAGGGTTTAATTCTATAGAGGGTACCGAGTTTTTTGTTAATGGACTTTATGGTGGTGTTGATGTGGTCATCGAAGTTGAGATGATTATCAATTGTAACACCTAGTACGCGGGTTGTAGAGTCTGGGGTTATGTTGGTAGCATTGTTAGAGGTTATAGAGAAGGATGGAGTAGGTGATTTATGAGTAGGGGTAAAAAGTAGTAGTTTTGTTTTTTGGGGATTTAAGAGGAGGCAGTGTCGCATAAACCAGTTTTCAACATTATGAAGAACAGTTTGGGTGAGGGACTGGAGAGAGTCTATGTTCATGGCTGAACAAATTAAGGTAGAATCATCTGCATATTGAATGCAGGTGGCTTGAGGACTGTTTATGTGAAGATTGTTAATAAATACAGAAAAAAGAAGGGGACCTAAGATAGAGCCTTGGGGTACCCCAATATTTACAGGAAGTAGTGAAGACAGATTGTTATCCCAAAGGACTGCTTGCTGTCTATTATCCAGATAGGACCTAAAGCATTGTAATACTTGTGGTGCAATAGAAAGGCTCTTTAGTTTGTCTAAGAGTAAGTTATGGTTAACCATATCAAAGGCTTTAGACAGGTCAATAAATAGTGCAGAGGAAAAGCAATTATTGTTGTGATTTGTATTTATAGAGTCTGTGAGGGATAGTAGGGCAGTTGTAGTGCTATGGAATGGTCTGAAGCCATGTTGGCAATTGGCTAGTAGGTTATTTTGTAGTAGGTAGTTAAGTAGTTGTTTGTGAATACATTTTTCCATTATCTTAGCTATTGGGGAGAGTAAGGCAATAGATTGAAAGTTAGACAGCTCAATAGAAGACCCTCCTTTATGTAGAGGGATGATGTGGGATACTTTCCATATGGATGGAATTTTGCCTTCTGAGATGGTTCTGTTAATAAGGATAGAGATGGGATAATCTATAGCTTTTGCTGCAATTTGTAGGTATTCCAATGGAAGACGGTCAGCAGAAGGGGTGCAAGGTTTAAGTTTTTGAAGTAGTTTACAGATGAGAGAAGTAGGTACAGGTTGTATTTGAAAGGTAGGTGATGTAGTCTTGGAGGAATTTAGTGGAGAAGCAGTAAAGGGAGGTAAGGAATTGGCTAGGGTTTGAATGGCTTCTGTAAAGTAAGTGTTAAAGGCATCAGGGATCTGGTTGGAGTTATTATGGTTAAAACCTACAGGGGCAGGGGTAGCAGAGTGACCTGGACGAAGAAGTTTGTTAATTCCTGACCAAACTTTTTGTGGAGTTTGTTGACTGGTTTGTTGGAGGTGAATGTAAAAGTCTTTTTTGTCTTTGAGAATATCTTTCTTGGTGGCATTTCTTAACTGCTTAAAGTGGAGCTGATCTGATGGACATTTGGTAGCTCTCCATTTAGCCCAGATTTTATTTCTAAGGATCATCTTTTGTCTAGTTTGTTTTGTGAGCCATGGGGCAGATTTCGATTTTATTCTAGTAGAACGAAGAGGTGCATGGTAATTTAGGATTTGCAGAAATTTGGTGTTGAAATAGATAACTGCCTTGTCAAGTTCAAGATGGGTTAGTGGTGACCAGTCAGATGCTTGCAGCTCATTTAGGAAGCTGTGTGGATTGGTTTCTGGTTTGGTTTCCATTCCTGCATGATGCCAATATGCTTCGGCTAAATTAAGCAGAGAAGTCATCTTAGATTTATTCTCCTCATGTTTCAAAACTTTCACTACATTTGGATCTTGTGAGGTCAACAGATATGTGTGGAGTCCCACAATTGCAGATCTATACATGTAATCAATTTCAAGGAGGCCCATCCCTCCTTTGGAACGGGGAATATGTAATCTTGGTATACACTGATTTTTATAAATCATTTGGTGAGCGTGAAGCATCCTTCTTGTTTTCCTATGTAATCTATCCAACACATTTTTGTGCCAGTCAATTACTTCAAAACTGTAAGTCAGGACAGGAGGAGCAAATTGATTTATAGCTTGGATTTTGTTCCTAGATGTCAACGCTTTTTCAGAATTAATTTAAGTCTTCTAAAGTATTCCTTACTAAGATTTATTCGCATTGTTCATGTTTTAGTGTTGATTCTTTATCAATTCCCAAATATTTATATACTCCCTCTTGCTCAGGTTCTTTTATATTACATTCTTGTTCCAAACTGATTGCTTCCTGGTGCTGCAGTTTTCCTGCTTTAAAGATTGCTTTTGCACACTTATCAGGACCAAATGACATTCTTATATCATCTGAAAATGTTTTGAAAACCTGCAGCTGAGCTTTCAGTTCTTCATCTGATGAGCTGTACAGTTTTAAATCATCGACAAAGAGAAGATGAGAAGTCTTTGCACTTTGTTGTTTTTAAGAGCCAAATTGTAGCCATGGCCTAAGCTAAGTAAACAGCTTAATGGGTTAATGGCAGGGCAAAATAGCAACGGTGACAGAGAGTCACCCTAGAATATCCCCCTTTGAATTTTTATCCCAGGGATAATAATCTGTCCTTTATCATGGCTTAATTGCAAAGTGATCTGCCACTGTTTCATGGTCACTGTAATGTAGTTGATCAGTGTAGGGTGTATCTTATACATTGCTAAGCATTCTTTCATCCATGAATGTGGGATACTATCAATGTTTTTTTATAGTCAATCCATGCCATACTTAAATTCTTTCCCTTTTTACAGTTCTCCAGCATGACTTTATTTAACAACAAATGATCTTTTGTTCCATATGACTTTATTTTATTGCCCTTTTTGTTCTACTGCCATGATTGCATTTTTTTCTAAATGACTATAAACCCTGTCAGGATCAATTCCCTTGTATAGTTTATACGTCGTCAGAAGGCAAGTTATTGGTCTATAATTTTTAGGGTAGCTTGCAGGTTCACTCTTAAGAAGGAGCATTGTTTTGCCTGTCATTAGCCAGGTTGGTGTCTGTTTGGGGTGCACATATAAATAGTTCTTACTCATGGCTAAATCCTTGTGCAAAAATGTTAATACTTTTAACCAAAAGTTAGGTACTGCGTCTGGGCCTGGGATTTTCAATTAGAGGCTTTCCTTAACTTTGTCTCAATCTCTCTGACTGTTACTTCATCCCATTTCACATCCTGCAACTTTAAACTTCATATTCTTTCTTTTACTTTTTCTGTCCATTTAGCGTCTTTGTTATGTTCCACAGGATCTTCATAGATACTTCTCCAAAATGTATCTACTTCCTCTTTTTGTCTTTCAATTCCTTTTACCTTATTTCCCAATTCTCTATAAAAAGTTTTTGGGTCATCAATAAATTGCTTATTTTGTACTTTTCCTTTATATTTATCTGTGTATCTTCTAAGGTTTTCCACCTGTGCTGAAATTTTTAGTTTGTTATCTGCAATAGTGCATAATAGATCTTGGCCTGTTCTAATACTGTGCATTTCTTTAATCACATCTATCGTTCTTAGTATTTTGTTGCTCTATTCCCTCTTCTATTGTCTTCTGAGAGTGACACTTCTTGTCTTACTTGCTTGATTGTTATCTCTATTCGATACTTCCATGATGATATCTAGTTTCTTCCTTTCCTTTCTCTCACTACCCTGTGTTCTTGTGGTAGAACTTTATCAGTTATTAATTTAGCACAGTAATGTATCCTGTTTACTTCTGTTATATCACATGGATTTTTATGGGTAGTTCTAACTACTGCATGCATTTGTTTTATCAGACTTCTGACTTTTTGGGTTTTACTGACCTTCTGCAGTCTATTTCTCTCATTGATTTTAATATATCCATGTCTATTAAATCAAGCAACTCTTTTCTTAACTCATATTCTTCCAAACTGAGGGCACATCCCTTGTTTTCCATTTCCTGTGGGCATTGTATAGCATCTTCCTGTGGCACATTCTCTTCAATTTCATCCTGTGTCATCTGTTGCTCTGTCGTATGGGAACTCACTGGCCTATCACTCCTCAGCATTGACTGCATCAGAGGTTCTACAGTTTTCTGTTCCTTTCCTTGCTGTCTAGCTTCAAGTGAAAATGTATCCTGATTTCCTGTGGAAGTCTCCAAGATATCTTGATATGGCTCCTGACCAATTGCTTCCTATTCCATGGGTTTCTCCTTAATTTGGATATCCATTGCTCTAGCCTGTTGTGGTGCTTTCTGCATTTGATTTTCTACACTGAATCCTTCACTTTGCAGGTAATCCATAACTTCAGTTTCTATTTCTTTAACTACTGTATTACTAATCTCCTTTTCTACTTTTCCTCTTTGTCGTCTTATTTTTTGTATTGTAATGCTTTCCATGTCTGGATTCCTTTGCCTGTATTTCTCTTCAAATATTTTAGGTGCTGCTCTTTTTGTATTGTTTAGTTTTGCTTTCTCCTTTGCATAAATATTACACCATATTAAATCACTTTTTCTTTCCCATGTCCATATTTCTTCTTCAGATGTTTCCAGATCTTCCTGTTTTTCCTTACTTTTGGGACTCACTCCATCATACTGTGATGTAACCTGTATTAGACCTTCTACACCAAATGCTTCACTTTGCAGGCACCCCATAACTTCTGTTTTTTTTTTAATTTCTACTTTACTAATCTTTTTTTCTACATTCCATCTTTGTGATATTATTTTTTTTTTTTGCAATATTCCCATATCTGGATGCCTTTGCCTGTATTTCTCTTCAAATATCTTTGGAGCTGCTATATTTATATTGATTAATTTGGCTTCCTCTGTTGCATACATATTGCACCATATCAAATCTCTCTTTCTTTCCCATATCTATATTTCTTTTTTATATTTTTAAAATATCTCTAGGTTTTGTTGTTTATATTTTTGCACTTCCTCAGATGCTCCTTTTTCCAAACAGATCAAAGTTTCTTGATCTGTATACTGTTTCTCACAAATCTGTTGTATTAATGAATGCAAATTTTCATTTGAAGCTTCTGACAGTTTTTCTTGCAGAAGTATTTTTCTTTCTTCTAATTTTTGTCTTAACCGTTTTGTATATCTTGTTTCTGGAAATTCTGAGCTTCTTGCATAATTGTAACAATACATAATGTCTTTCTTATCCTCAATAGTCCACTCTGTCATATTTATGGCTCTTCTTTGACCTATCAGTTTTTGTGGACTTCCTTCTACAATGGGGGGGGGGGGGCATTCTCACTCTGGGCCTGGTCTGGCCCCATTGTAGGAATGTTTCCCTATTTTGAGGATTCTACACTGTCATTTTTCCAGTCCTGGCACTAGTGCACCTGCCAGGATTGGGCACTTTTTTATCCTGGGTCTTGTACACCCAGCTATCTCTTTTAATTTTTGACCTACTTCTGTCCATGATATATGTTGTATAAATATAGTCTATATATCAGTGTTGCCTTGGTGAGATTTTGTGAAAACAGGGGTCCACCTTGCAAAGGTACTCACCAAGACTTGAGGATGAATTAACTTTCAACACTACTACTCTCCTTTGTTTGCTGACTTTTCATCTCTCTATTCAGACCCCTGTAACTATGGGGAGGTTGGCATAATGGTTAAGATGCTTACCTTAAGGACACAAGGTGCAGGGCTTGAGTCTTACATAGGGTAATTGGCTAGGCTTAAAGTGGCCTACAAGGGCAGTTAGCCTAGTACTAATCTATGAAGTTATGAATCTGTAAATCTCTTAAAATCTACTTGTTCCTTGGCATATAAGGATAATGTCCTGACCACAATGTAGGTGACCAAAGAACAAGTAACTACCTGTACATTATAGTATCAAAGGAGGGGAAGTGGGAGTGAGCAGATGCTGTGGACTGTCCATCTTGGCAGATGATGGAGGCAGAGCAAACTAATGATATCTAGTAGAGTGGTAGCAAGCTACTGCAACATGAAAGGCCACAGCTTCTGTACAGAAGCACTAAACAGTGCACTCCACCATAATCAGTGGTTAGTTTGTGATTAGTACAAACTGTACATCATCAACCAATATTATGCATCCCCATCTCAGAGGTATGCACACCTGATAAACATAAAGTAGAAAATTCCGCCACCGTACCACTGTGCCTGGGCATAATTGGTAGGGCCTAATTAGTAATTGTATTCATCCTGGAAAAAGTTAGGGTCCACTTTTAAAAGCAACTTGCCCTTGTCTTTGGGGATGATGAAGCTAGGTCCTTGGATTATTAGAAGGAGAGCAGCACTGTGTAAGCTGAAAGATGGAGATGGTGGAGTTGAGGGATGAAAATCCCTTCAAAGCAACCTGACTGACAGCCCATCTGGTTTTTGAAACAAAAGAGCTCAAGATACTTTGGAGGAGGATGATACCAGACAGGCAGAAGGGAAGAAAGTGTGTGTGTGTGTGTGTGTGTGTGTGTGTGTGTGTGTGTGTGTATGAACTTAACTAGAGGAACTGTATCATCAGAAATACAGGTTAAGAATAGTGAGAGAAGGTCAAGTAACAACAAAGTATGAATCTGTAATGTCTGGCTAACCTTACTGACTGACTGTAATCCTCAGGATTTTACCAAAAGCTCAAAAGTTTTAAACCAGGGACAGGTCCAAAAATCAGAGACATTCTGCAGATTTGGGGATAGTTAAGAGGAATGGCACTTTGTGGAGAAGACAGAAGTGGTAGTGAGGTAAGTATTATTCTTATTATTATTATTATTATTATTATTATTATTATTATTATTATTATTATTATTATTAATGGTGCTGGCAATGATCAACCATATATTTTCCACAATCTTTGTCTGAAGACAAACTCACAAAGCTGAAGATTAGAAGTGGGATAAGCGGAATAAAGGTCCAAAACCAGGGCTTATTTTAAATATTTATCTAATTTTATTGAAACAATAGAACCATAGACTTTGAGTATCGGTATGTATTTTCTAAACAATAACAACCATTAAGCTGTAATATCATATATTATTGACTAGCTGTAATCTTTGTTGCTATACCTGCACTGGGTGGTTGTTGTGACTGGCTAGATGAAAGTAACTGATCTTCTTATCCTTTAAACAGTTTAAGCAGTCACCATCTTGTTGGCGAGATTAGTATGCATTTATGAGAAGTAAGGTGGACTATTTAACTAGAACAAGTGCTAAAGGAATAGGTTCACTGTCAAAGATAACCAGGTACAGTAATAAACGTATTATCATCTGCAGCAATAAGAACATGCATTTAAATATGATGCCTGAGCAGTGCAAGATTGTAGAAGAGATAATCCAAGCTGATCCGCAGGAGTGATAAGCACTACTGATATTACACAAGGTCTATGGAAATAACAGGTATTGCATAAGTACTGAATGAAGCAAATGACCTAAAGTGGCAGGGATGATAACTACCCAATCTCTTTTAGCAATAAACAAATTAGAGCAAAACTCTACAATTCTGGATTTAAGTTTTGCCTTAATAATGGCTGATAGGCCAATAATTCATTCCTGGAATATAAAACATGCATCCTGAAGCAAATGAACACTAAAATGTAAACAAAAGTGATACTTATTTACAATGAAACATACAAACTAAGCAGTGCAAATACTAGGCAGTTCTAAAAAAATCCAAGTTAAGTGCTCATAAAATGGCATTCATTGATCGAATTAGTAAAACTGAAAACAGTACAGTTATACATTCCAGAAAGATGGCTTTAAACCTAATATAGTCAAAAAATGCTTGGTTAAATAATCACATTTAGTAACTGGCAGATTTCTTACTTGCTTGTTTTCGTAGTCTGATCCCAAAAAAGTGCAAACAATGATCAATGCCTAGCAAATATCATCAATAACTTGCTTACTAAATTTCAACATCAACTCCCAGAGAAAAGGTCGAGATACGACCAAACCAACATCAAAAAGCAGCTACTGTGCACACCTGTACAGAATCATTAAATCACAGTTAGCTAGTTAGCTCCCTATCATCTCTGAGCTTCTTTCCATCCATCTTCAGAGAAGTCTTAATAAATAAACAAACACGGTAGTGTTGATGTTATTGATGAAACTGGTAATAATGCATTCCAAGTAGCAATAAGTGCAGTACAAAGCCTGTTAAAATCTCTATCTCCAGATCTCCCCAAGACAATGAAGACCACAGCTATTCAACAAGAACAGGGACAGACCAGGAGAAGAAAAATAGGTGTTTTCACCACTGTTTCCCCTGCCAAACTAAATACCCAAGAAATTGGTTGCAGTCCAAGCAAAATCAACCACAACACAACACAACTCAACACTTGGCTATCTTAACACTTGGCTAACTTTGTGATACTGCATTGCAAATGAAATGCAGCCACTGCAGTGGCTTGCACCTCCAAGAGTTAGTTGTTGAAAAACAGCAAAGCACAGCAAAACTAGAGTAGGTATAATTGTTGTGGCTGTCTGTGGTGGAAAATGAGTAGTGGCATGCTGTTTCTTGCTTATTATACTAGCTTTGCATGACTAATGTGATTTGTATGAAACAACAACTTGGAATATTTAAACTTGTGGCAACTGTTTCTTGGAACAGATGTGACATGCTTTATATGGCCATCCTCTATTATCATAATCCACATCTGAATTGTACATGGAAATAGCTTTACCTGCTTGGTGGGGATTGTCTGGATGTAAATTACCTGCCTTCTTGTCTTTTGTTCAGTTTAAGCAGTATCACAGAATATCCTGCCCTTCAGAGCTTCTGAGGGGCTGGTGCCTCTCCACACAAAGGCTGTTGAAGTGGATTTTGACACAGGTCTATTTGTGACCTTTTCCCTAAAATCTACCTAGTCTGTAATCAGTTTTGCTTACAGGTGTGTGCAGTAGGTTGCTGTAGCTTGTATATGGAGCTGGGGAAGATGTCATTATTTCTTTAACTTTCCTCCCAGACCTCAGAGGTCCCTATCTCGGACATGCTGGGGACAGTGTAGCTGTTATTTCTTTAACTTTCCTCACAAACTTCAGATAGGTGCACAGAGGGTCACTAAGCTTGTATAGGAGCAGTGCACAAACAGTGCACATGGCTACCCTTTGGGGTAGAGTAAAGAAGTAGGTATGCTCCATTTGTTTTTTTTCAGTTTAATCAAGTTTGATATCAGAGGGGTACACAGAAGGTGACTAGCTTTTTTGATAAGAGGTGAGAAGGCATGCTGTATGTATATATGACAGCAACAACTGATGATTTATGTATCATCACAAGCATTTGTCTTCTCTGTTTATTGTGCACTGCTGTTTGGTCAGTCTGAGCATTAAGCATTGAATACAATTCATTTCTTTCTTGTAATAAAAAGTAAGATTGAATTTCTTTCCTTATACATGATTTTTATTCTGGCCATCAATGGATCAGAAGTTTGTAAAAAATCTCAAAATGTACCTCAAAGAGAGCATCTATAACTCCATGCCTTCTGGACTCCCAGCTTAATTTAGTTATTACAGTGTAGTTTTGGTCAGTTAGGGTGTGTTGGAAGGATATACAAAAAAAAAGCTAAAAAAACAAAGTTGAAGAGGAAGACTGAATTTCTTCCCTTAATTATGGTTTTTGTTCCAGCCATCACTGAATGAAAAAGTATTATGAATTTAAAACTTTGATGTTCACATTATTAGGAATGAATTTTTAAAGTGTTTTATAAATGTTTTTCAGTATTAGTAAGTGTAGGAATGAAGTTTGTTGTATAACTTGTATTGTTTTATTTATGATGTTAGTTTGTAAGCAATGATTTATAATAAGCTTAACCAACTGTTAACTCTTAACCAACTGCTTTATATTGAGTATAGGCTTGAAGGAGTTAATTTTTGTTTATTGTATAATTGTTAATTAGTGAAGGCAATATTTAAGAACAAGTGCCTGAGTGCTTTTTTTGTTGTCTGATGAAGTGAGGTGGAAACGAAAACGTACTGTTGAGTTTCTCAAGCGTTAATATTCTATTTGTTGCATTATTAAATATTCGAACCTTCAACTGCAGCTTTATTTCCTCATAGTGCTGTTACAGTGGTTTTGGTCTTTTTTGGCACTATATTCCATTTGTTTGGTGTTTCTATTAATATTAAGATGTTTCATAAGAGCAGAAAGCTTGTTTCAAGCAGTTATTCCAGTAATGTAACAAGTCCCAAGTACTGCAGACTCATTTTCCAGGATGTTATCAAAGTATTGCAGTGTAGTTCATACAATTCAGTTTCTTCAAATCAATACTATTATTTTTTCTAAATAATTCTGATAATAACTTCCTCACTTTCTGGTTCCCTCCTTCCAGTAAATTATCCATTCCTGATTACCCACCAGATTAGTTTTGACCCTGAGTACATAGTAGCAGGGTATACCAGTTGAGACTAACTTCTAGCATTATTAGGCTTTCATGGATTATAACAAAAATTCTAAATTCAAAAATGAATAAACCACATGTGAGTTCTTTATTAGATAAACACATAACTGGTGGCTCAGCTTCATGGCCTTCTAGGATAAATTGCATCAAACCAATTCTATTGTTAAATAGTACAACTAATAAAACAATTAACCACTCAAGAACTCATTATGATTGGCCACATAACACAAGGTCTCTTTACCTGAAATATCTTTCAAATTCTATAATACAAAAAAGAAAGTAATAAAAAAGGGGGAAACCATAATTTCACAATAAGTATAAAATGCTAAAAATATTCATAAATATGTAAATAAATCAGATCTGCTTTGAAAGTCAACCCTCATATAATCAGAATCCATTTTTGAGAGACTAAGTACCTGAACGGCAAATATTTCCCAGGGTAAGAAACACTTGCCCAACATGCTCTTTTCTCCACTGTAGTGCATAGTTGGCATATATAGTTTGGGGGTGGAGGGTATAGCCCCCCTCCTCCACCTAGATGAGTTTTACTTGCTTCAGTGTGTGTTTCATTGGGTCTACTTCAAAACACCGACGAAGAGAACACAGAGACCAGAAGATCGACAACTGAGATGACCGACAGTTTAAAAGCATGAAACTTCACATGCCCAACAAACCACAATCCCCACAATCAACAAAACAAAACAAATACCTTTTCCGAAAAACAAGCACACCAAAAACCTTACAAACCTACACTAAACCTTACATACACAACTATCTATGCACTAACCTTAACCCAAACCCTAACCCTAAGGTCCATCGCTATCGCACACTCACCAAACCCGCACCCTAACTCACTTAACCCACCCCTAATCCTAAAGTCTGTCACTATTGCACACTTACCTTAACATGTCGGTGTTCTCAACGTCGGGCTTTTAAACTGTCAGTCATCTCAGTTGTCGATCTTTCGGTCTCGGTGTTCTCGTCATCGGTGTTTAGGCGTGTCAGTGTTTTCAAGTACACCCATTTCATTTAAGTTTGGGCAAGTGTTTACTTACTCTGGTATTGAAGCTTTTTCTATTTTCATTTTGTGAAAATGGATTTCGATTATATGAGGTTCAACTTTTCAAAGTAGATCCAAATAAATCACCTGAAATAGGATTCACAGATATAGTTTTCAGTTGAAAAAAGCAGGTAGATGGTACAACACCACATCAGAGTTTTCACAAAGTTCATTACTCCAGTGAATGTTTGCATATACAGCTGCAGACTTTGAAGAATTCAGGTGCAGAGATATGTGAACAGCAGCGTACTGAATGCAGTATGAGGCAACATTTACTGGACTACAAGTGTGATTATTTTTGGTCTGTTCCTCTTAAAAAAATTTTTGGCAAATTTGTGAGGATTGATCTTCAACTAAATAATGGCACACATTTTAAATTCAGACTTCACATAGGTTCATAGGTTCATAGGTTCATACTAGGCTATCTGCCCGAGGGCATTTACAAGCCTAGCCCATCGTTTTGTGGCTTACGCCACCCCTTTAGTATGGGGAACTATACCCATTATTTTGCTGTGCCTCTGTCGAGCAGTGACACTGAGGTTATCCCTGGGGTATATCTGTGATCTCCCATCCATTGGTCAAGATTTCTCTTGAACAAGGCCAGCGAGGTGCTCTGCCTCACATGTACCGGGATTTTGTTCCACAGCATAGGGAGTCTTTGGGTGATGAATCTATCCCTCCAGCACGTCCTATTAATAGCCGTGTCAAGGTTTAAGTCTCCGCCCTTGTGGCTCTGATGGATCTAGATTTTTGAGGTGAAGCATATTCATCAAATCTGGGTTTGACATGGCCTTGTATGTTAGGCAAAGGTCACCTCTGAGCAAGCGGTGGCGACTGAATAGAGCTGGAGTTCTTTCAGTCGGGCAGCATAGGACAGATTTTGAGACCCTTTATCCTTTTGGTGAGGAACTTTTGTGGCCTCTCCAGCTGCTGCAAGTGTCGGGTCAGATACATTCCGAATGGGGCATTGTACTCAATCATTGGTCTGATGAGTGATGAGTAAAGGGAGACTATGACCTCCCTTGATCTAGATGAGAATCCCTTCATGATAAGGTGGGCAATGTAGAAGGTCTTCCTAACTACTTTAGCTACATGGGTGTCGAATGACAGACTACTATCAACCTGGGTCCCCAGGTCCCTGATAACTTCTTCTGTGCTCAGTGGATTGCCACCTATTTGGTAGCTAGGGGTAACCTTGTTTTTCCCGAAGGGTATGACTATGCATTTTGGCATTTAACTTTAGGCCGTGGCTCTGGCACCAGTTATCCGTTTCTGTGAGACCCTTCTGAAGGATATCTGTATCAGATGTGTTTTCTACTATGGCGCCCAGTTTGCAGTCATCTGCAAACTTTGTCAGCCATAACCCTCCTGTGTTTGCTTGTACTTCGGAAAAGTAGATGCCAAACAAGAGTGGGCCCAGGACTGAGCCCTGTGGGACACCACTTGTGACAGGCTTTGAGTCTGACATGGCGCCAGCAACTCTGACCCTGTGGGTTCTGTCACTCAGCCAGTTTGCAACCCATCTTGTGATGTATGGGTTGACATTTAAGCTGATGAGTTTTTCAATGATACCCGAGTGGGGTATTGTATCGAAGGCCTTAGCCAGATCGAGGTAGGCTGTATGGACTGCCTTTCCCTCATCAATGGCTTTGGTGACTGTTTCGAAAAAGTCAACCAAGTTTAAAAGGCATGATCTGCCTTTGACAAAGCCAAACTGGGTTGGATCCAAAGTCTGCAAATTCCCTATGTCTTTATTTATGAGGTCCATTATGATCCTCTCCATGGCTTTGCAGATAAGGCTTGTCAAGCTAATGGGCCGGTAATTTCCAGGGTCGGTGGAGGCACCGCCTTTGTGAAGTGGTACCACAGTTGCAGTGCGCCACTCCTGGGTGCGTATCCAGAGGTAAGACTTTGATTAAACAGCTGTCCTAGCTGTGGGTTTAATTCCTCATTGAGTTCATGGAGCACACAGCCGGGGACACCATCAGGTCCCATGGATGCTGTGTTTTTGCTTTGGAGAGAGCAGTTCTCACTTGGGCGCTGGAGATGTTTGGGGGCTGCAATCGTTTGGTATAGATATCTCTCCTTTTGGGGAGGGGAGAAGTTTGCACTGAACCTGTCAGCCAGTATGTTGGCAATGTCTGTAGGATCAGTAATCTTCACATCATTTTGAACTAGCTCTGAGCATATCTGGGAGTTTCCTCCCAGGTTTCTAACATAGCTAAAGAAGGCCTTATGATTGTCTTTTGAGTCTTTAGCTATTTTTCTCTCGAAATTTGCTTTGGATGATTTTATGAGAGCTCTTAGTACTTATAGTGATCAAGGGTGTCTTACCTTTTAAGGATTTTGCTCTATCTTGTAGTAGCTTCCTCCTTTTGTTGTAGAGTTTGTTTATGGCTGGGGTCCACCAGACTGGACGCTTGCCTTTGGTACAAAGAGTCTTTGTTTTGCTTGGGATTGCCTTATCCATGCAGCCCTGCAGGTGCTGGTAGAAGGCATTTGTAAGTGATTCAGCGGCTTGAGTACTGTTTTCCGCCAGCTCGTGGAGCTTAAAGGAGACCACACTAGTCTTCAGCAGTGTGAAGTCGGGTTTTGAGAAGTTCTTTACTGTGGTCTTTTTATTTCAGGTGGGGTGGGATGAGGACCTCCAGCGAGATTAGTTTGTCGTCTGATCTCACCAGTGAGGGGTACACCTCGGGTGTTGAACATTGTGCTCCCATGTTCGTGATGATGAGATCAAGTATGTTATCTCCTCTTGTGGGGATGGTGACTAGTTGTTCCATGGCATTTGAGTTTATGAATTCCAGGAACTTTTGGGCTAGGGTGTTTGGGCTTTGAGTAGTGTTCCCAGTCTATATTAGGGTAATTGAAGTCACCTAGTATGATGGTGTTTGGTGGTACATTTATCCCCTCTAGTGTTTTCAGGAAGGCCATGTGAGGTTCCTGAGTTTGTGAGGGTGGCCTGTAACATGCTACAATTTGCAGAGCAGTCTTGCCTATGGTTAATTGCACCTGGATGGTCTCCGATGCATTGTGCGTTGCCACCAGTCTTGAGGTGTGGGTGTCCTTGATGAATATGGATACCCCCCCTCCTTTCTTGGTATTGTCCGGATTTTGGGGCCGGAACGCATGATATGAGGTAAAACCTGATAGCGCTGGGGTGCTCTCAGGAGCCTTGAACCAGGTTTCTGTCACAGCACAGACATCCTTTAGAAAATGCATACTAAGGCAAGAACTATTACTCTGGCAAATTTCTAAGTTTATAAGAGCAATCTGTAAATAATCTGTCCCTTATTTTGGGCTTTGTCAATTTATTTTTGGCTTTTTCCAGAATTATTGTATCCAAAGGCTGCGAGAAATGCTCCACTGACCCTGCAAAAGTGATATAATGCTCAAAAGGACATGACTGAGTATAAAATCCACATAAAGGTTGTTCTTGTTGATTAACTGAAGGTAGCTGCTGTGAGTTTTAAAAAGACAAAATTACTTTGCTGAAACTGCTTTCATTGCCAGTGATGTTTGCTTATTTCTCCATTGTTGTTTGACCTTTGAGTTGGTTTATGTATATTAGGGGGTTGTGGTAAGTGTCCCCCACTTCGACTTGTGCAGAAGGCTTAGCCCCTGCTAAAAGAGGTTTCAACAAATGTAGTTTCAGTGAGCATTGTTTGACATTTTAAGTTCTGCCTTCAGAGAATCAATATAAATGTGAGTATCCACTGAATGATGTTCCCATATAGAAACACACTACTGCAATCACACACCATGGTTTTGTTATGTGAACTGACACAGCAGAGCATTGAACCGATGGGAGATTGTGTAGCATCAGATCACTTAATTTCAGTAATATGCAAATGGAATCTGCTGCAAAGTCATGGATAAAGAGGCCAAAATCTTTAAGTTTCACATCAGTATTGTGACTGTAGATCTATAAAACCTCACACTACATCATTATCACAGATACCTTTACAGTTGTGATACTGATGCTTATAAGAGACTGTTTCTGTTCATGTTTGGTAATGTTTCAACTATTCTTTAAAATATATCTGTCCTTTTACCCTACCTGTAAATCAATAACATGACAATGGTATAGGGTATTGCCTCCTCACATTTCAAAAACTACACACATGTATGGATAAGGAATGTAGGGGTTACACAATTGCAGAAAACATCTGCATATGATGATGCATCACACCTATATTGGTCGGTATCTCTGCACGATGGTACCACTTTCAATTTCTATTTCTAGTACCATGATGTAAAGTTTAAGTGGTACATGATTAAATTACACTGTGATTTTTTTTTTTTGCTGTAATTGAGAAAGAGAAGAAATAGGCACTGTACATTTACAGCTAAAGGAAACACAAACATAGATCATTTACAGTCATACTTTAAAAAATGTAAAAATGCAAGAAAGATCTGGGCAGGTTAGAGTCTTCACTCTACAACACCTTAAACCTCCTGTAGGCCCATAGGATTGTATGCAAATGACACCTTAAAGACATGTAGTGTTTCAGATAAATAGCTTCTGAATGTCTATGATTTTTTTGCTTTTTACTGGTGAATTCAGGCCAATAAAGCCAGACCCCATGAAATGTATAAATGCCATGTTAATCACTTTTTTCTGAGCTTGTCTACTATAGGAGGTTTAAGGTATTATACAATGAAAACCCTAGCATGGCTGGGTCTTCCATATAGTTTTTACTGAATGGTTTGTCTGTGTGACTGTTTACCCTTTGGTTCTAATACAATTCATTGCAGATGCCAACAGCATTTTTTTTTACAATTTTAATAGCTTTATTTACAAAGTCTGCTTTATGCAAACACCTCAGAAAAGAAGAGGAAAATAAAAACAAAAGGATGTACATTTTTCCCTTTGGAAAAAAAAAGGTGAAAGCACAAACAAACAATAGATTTCCTTTTCATGGTCTGAGGTTCTGACTTGGAGCATGTACATTAGGGTACCAGTCTTTTTTTTTTCTTTAAGCTTTTGAGGTCAGTATTTTTAGTGTTAATCTACTGAAGTATAGACTAACTTCAACAGAGCCATATATGTGTGTGTGTGTGTGTGTGTGTGTGTGTGTGTGTGTGTGTGTGTGTGTGTGTGTGTGTGTATATATATATATATATATATATATATATATACTCTAACTATCTATGCATCTATAGATAGATAGATGTAGACATACAGATATATATTTATTTTGTCAGAAGAAGTCACAGGTGCTTTGCATGACCATATGACCATTATCTACAATGTCTTGGGCTGGTGTTAGAATAAGATCACATACTGTAGCCCCATGCAGTTCACAAACATTTTATACATCCCAGGTTTGAATACCAATGCCTGTATGTTCCAGGATGGGCTAGGCATGATGTAGGTATTCACCTGAAGCAGGCCAGTGATTGTCCACAATTCAACAAAACCCATAACTGTGCGGTAAGGGCTGACTTTACATATATATATTTATAGCATAAAAGTGGGCTCTATTGGCATCAGAACTAAGAGATGTGATCCAGTGAATATGTAATGAGTTTCTCCGTAGTACAAAAGCTGAGCAGTGACATCAGGACAACAGTAAGTAAATGTGTGCATATGCATAGCTATAGCTGATGTTACTGTGTCACACAGTGTCCATGGAAACCATATGGCATATATCCAAGTCTCACCTACACAAAATGGAAATGATGTGGCACCCCCATGGATAGTAACAACATTTCTATTTGTAGTCACCTCCCTAAAACAGTAGTACACAAACGAATGCTGTTCCACAGTCATGAGCAATGAAACACATTTCAGTGAATCACCCTCATGCATGACTGCTGAGCACCAAGAGAGCCTTACAGGCCAGATGTCATATAATATACAGCAGTACATTTAGCAGTATAAAATGCATGGTTATGCAAGCTAAAGACTAGAATTGAACAAGGAGACGTGTGTCTCCAGTGCATTGACACTGCATCCATATACATGCGACCTGTAACAGAATATTAAGAGGGTGCATGGACCAGTACAAAGATTACCAAACTAAGCATGCACTGCAGACAGCAATAACCACAAGCCCTTTGTGTGCTCCACAGCATACAGAGCATTCTGTCAGGTGCAATCATGTGTCATTACTGACAGTAGAAGACTGGCAATCCAGCAACAAACCCACGAGTGATATATCATTCTCACGTCCTGATGCTCAGAGGATGGGAACTCATTGGCAGCTGTGTCACATTGGACACAACTGCCAAATCAAGCCACAATGAAATGTATTGTCTGTTTTTATTCCTATATGTTTACTACTCCAAGGATCAGAGAGGTGCAACTTACATCCATATTATTATTATGGCAAAAGTGGCAAAAATGTATATGACAAGAGGAATCTTAACTAGTCAGGCGGCTATCTGATTAATTACTGATACCAAGTGCTTTTAATAAACATTTATTTATTTATTTGTTTGTTTGTTTACTTATTTGACATTTGTTGACTGGGTTAGTCCAGCTGAGCCAGAAGCCCATTTTCAGTGGGGACACGAGGAGAAAGGGTCAGAGGAAGTAACATACGTATATTCTAAAACAAATACAATAAAAGGATAAAATCTAAAATCTAAAACAATACATAGTACAAAATGAAAGAAGCTAGCATAGATTGACATATACAGTGCAGATTTTGAGTTTACAGTTAACACGAAGAATGTATCACTAAGTGAGTGCAGCATCAATTTACATCTGGGAAAATCTGGGAAAATATTTAGGACTGTGTGCAGTGCAGAATTATAGTTAAGACTCAGTAATCAGAGGACAGTGTAGGAGTAAGCAGTCTAAGGGAGAATACACTGGGGGATTTAGAACTAGTATAGTGCAATAATATTAAACGTCAGGTTACACTGTATGTAGATATGCTGTAAACATCATACTTCACATGATCTGTGTCAAAAAACTTGCTCTGTGGTTATTGGAAGATATGATTTCATACACTACCACATGCTATTTGTACTAGTTCTGTATACCACAGATAACTGGTTCAGTCGGTGCATAGCATATCTTGACACACTTCACTTTTAGGAATTACTATAATATTGGTGCAATATATTAGACATTGGCTGCACATACCATTTATGGGGCTGCATGTGATGGTTGGGTAACCACCTGAACATAAATTGGATGACACTGTTGCACTAAGAACAGTTTCTGAGCTTTTACATTTGCTTTCATGTCCATGATTTCTGTAAAGTTTAAAGAGCTAGAAGGAATGCAGTGCTTGCTGATTTACTGAATCTTTTTCTGGCACACTGAGAATCCCATCAACAGTCTTAAGTAATCTTAACTGTTTTCATTTTACAATTACTGAAGGAAACATTTCTTTCTGGAAATGTAATCTTGGAAGATGGTGAATGTGATCAGTCTGAATTTGAAATGTATGCATATTTTCCCTCCTTAATTTGACTTATTAGAACATTCACGTTATTTCTTATGTATACAGTATAGCTGGAGCCACTGGAAAATGGAACAACTGAAGGCTGTTACCTGGGTTCAGAAATTGTGATGAAATTAGCTAAAGTGTTCAGTAATGTGTTTTGCTGGATGTGAAAAATGTAAATGCTTTCAAAGTGTGGCAGCTGGTGTATAAGTATTTTGAAGCAATGCATTACACTAGTGACATGGATTTGGGTACTAGGGACTTTCAAAGGACTCACAAACCCCTTCTTTGGATTTTTGTGCTAATGACTCACAAACCCTTCCATTAGCTTTGGGTGCTAAGGACTCACAAACCCTTTCATTGGATTTGGGTGCAAGGACTCACAAACCCTTTCATCGGATTTGGGTGCAAGGACTCACAAACCCTTTCATTGGATTTGGGTGCAAGGACTCACAAACCCTTTCATTGGATTTGGGTGCAAGGACTCACAAATCCTTTCATTGGATTTGGGTGCAAGGACTCACAAACCCTTTCATTGGATTTGGGTGCTAAAGATACACAAATGTTTTCATTGGATTTTGGTGTAAAGACTCATAAACCCTTTCATTCAGTAAGTAGAGAGACATTTCTGAGTTCAATCTCTAAGAAAAAGTCACACAGAGTATATATTTAGTATTGGTACTTGCAGTACATTCTCCTAGACTCACTATTTTTAGATGCTGAGGTCTGCAAGTTCTTTCTTAGCAATCAGTCTTATTTTGTAATGTGTACTTGTCTTGTTGTGGCTTATAGAGGCACCATATTCTTGCATAATATTTACATTTAAGGTAACTGCTAAATCTCAAAAGATTGCTAACTTGGAGGCATGCTTACCTTTCCATGCTTTGTTTAGCTTGATAAGAAATATTAGTTGAATCTGCAAATATTAATCAGTAGATAGATTGTGTAATTTATTATTAACATCAGTTGGTCGGCAAATATTTCAGTATTACTGATGGCTGTTCCATTACCATTTCAGTTTGGTTATCAAATGAACTAAGAACCATTGAGATAAAAATATTTTCTAAAAATATTGTATACATTTTTTATTGAGTAATCCTGTGGAAATAAGACACTGGACAAAAGCTAAAATTGTAAAATAATCATAGATATTTCTACAACAGATTGATTTACCAAGCCAAGAACTGTTGGGGGCATGTCTGGCAATCGTAGCCAAAATACTGATTTAAAACAATGTTTTGTCCTCAAACAAAGCTGCCCATAAATTTATTATGGAAGGTTGCAGCACCTTTGGGTTACAGAAATTACTGCAGAATCAGATAATCTATAGGGTGGAAGAGGACCAATCATGTCAGACTGCAGTTATGCTGTTATGCGGATATATATATTGTCCCCTCATAAGGTTCAAAATGATTTGCATTTTAGTAGCCTAAACTATGTGAGTTTACCATACCTATACTGCTCAGATTACAAATGCTGTGGGTGGTATCTAGGTGCTTCACCTGCCAGGTGAGTGCATGGTCCACCTATAAAAGGAAGAAAGCTTGCCAAAAGCTTCAGATCTTTTTTGCCACTGAAGCGGATGCTTCTTTGGTGGTCCATCTGTCAGCCATCTGCAATCTTCAAGTTGGGTAGATAAGTCCCCAGTAGGGAAAACATTCCTCCTAAATTACATTTTATGTAGAATATTGTGGGGGGCGGGGTTGTAAGAATTCAATGTGTATTTTGTGTGTGTGTGTGTGTGTGTGTGTGTGTGTGTGTGTGTGTGTGTGTGTGTGTGTGTGTGTGTGTGTGTGTGTGCGTGTGTGTGCGTGTGTGTGTGTGTGTGTGTGTGTGTGTGTGTGTGTGTGTGTGTGTGTGTGTGTGTGTGTGTGCACATACATGTGCCAGTGAAAAGAATAGATATATTATTCTTTATGTTATGCATTGCAAGTGATTTTTTGAATTTTTGTGAAAAAAATAGTTATGAGTAAAAACTTTATTAGTTTTTCTGCTTAGGGTGTTGTTGAAAATCGTATTATGCTTGTGGGATACTGTCAACGTAATACTTACCTCAGAGCCCTCAATTCCTTTTCTCACATACTTACTGATGGTTCAAGGCTGCACTACCTGCTTCAGTTCTTTCTCCTCAGCTTACCTATGGAGCAGCAAATTGTCTCTTTAGTATTACATTCTCCAGTGTGCAAAAAGAAAAGAGTTGTTAAGGAGTCCTGTAGAAAGTTTCCAGCTCTTTCATTGCCTCAGCCACTAGTGGCCAATCCCTCTACGGACAGCCCATCTTCTTCCCCTGGTCTTACTGGTGTAGCATTAGCAGCCACCAAAGACTTGAGCATATCCACATCTTCTGCAGCTGTAGGAAAACCCAGGGTGGACCAGGGGGAACCACCTTTGTTACTGACTTGGGAAAGGGCAGATGAAGATTTTTCACTTGGCTGGAAGGGGAATGTGGCAGCTGGGAACAAGGTACCTACAGGATCTGCTGGATTAGGGACCTGTGCTTAGTGAGAAATACTTGTCAATCTGTCTGTCTGTATGGATAGAACTGATCTAGTATTTTTTACTAATGAACTAATGGATACTTTTCAAACACCTAGTCAGTCCTCAGACATAAAGAGAAAAACAATATCTTCTCAATGTGACAGAACTTTCAAGTCAGAAAGTGAAGCTTTACAGATGAAGGAGTGTGCCTCTGAGGATTCTGCTGCGTCCGAGTTTCCAGATTCTAAAGAAGGCATTCCTATAGACATCCCTAATGAAAAAAATCTCATTTTCAGAAATGTTATCTAATATGAGTAAGGTTTTTCAATGGGAAAAGAGTGAAACTTCTAAGACTCAGAAAATCTATTATGTCTTAGTACAATTACAGATGCCTAAAGCAACTCCCAGTTTTCCTTTTTTTGCCTGCTTTAAAGGATGTTTTTTTCTTACTACTACCAGTTTACTGGACATGCAACTTGTGAATGGCAAGAAGTTTCTTTAGATTATGTAAGGTACTAGAGTCATATAAGCAGCTGGTGCCAAAGTCATGGCCTTAAGTTAAATGCAAAAAAATGTATTATCATACCTTTCGACAAAAACACAGCCCTAATGATTACAACATCAACAGCAACCTTACAGGCAAACAATCTGTGGTGACAGACCTGGTTAATCAAGTTGACAACAATCTCACATTCTACCATCATGTAGCGGCAGTGGTCAAGAAAAGCCTTTTACTTGGTTCATCTCATAAGTAAAGGGATTGCATCCAGAAAAAAGGAGGCTATTACTTCTCTGTATTCCTCTCTCATTAGACCAATAATTGAGTATAATGCCCTGTTTAGTATGTACCTCTCCAAACACCTGCACCAACTGGAAAGGCCACAGAAATACCTCACAAAGAGAATCCATGGCCTCCAACACCTGTCCTATGTGGACAGGCTTAAATCACTATCACTCTACTAGGTATTGTACAGATTGCTCAGAGGTTATCTGTGTCTTGCCTACAGGGTAATATCAGACCTTGCCATACTATAGATACTCCATATCCGTAAGTCTAACTCCTTGCACATTACCCACTCGAAAGGCCTAAATCTAATATGCAATATCAACAAAACCCTGCTGGA
This sequence comes from Protopterus annectens, assembly GCF_019279795.1. NCBI lineage: Eukaryota > Metazoa > Chordata > Ceratodontiformes > Protopteridae > Protopterus > Protopterus annectens. Next base: position 338,976,673 of record NC_056726.1, on the reverse strand, counting down.
GAGACAAGTTTACCTACCAGAGGCTGACCCGTCTCTGGAATAGACTTCCCATACATGTCAAACAGTGTACCTCACTGACTCTCTTCAAGTGTAACTTTGATGAGTGTAAGGGAAACCACAAATTTGTCCCAGGGATTCCACCTGTGTCCCTCACTGACAGTGGTGACAGGTGCTGACTGAGGTTTCTTTTCTGGGGATAAACTCTTGGCTAGGCTTGTAAGGGCCCCAGGGCCATTAGCCTAGAAACTACCTATGATCCTGTGACCTCTTTTCTAATCCAAAGACAGACACAGGAGTCATCTCTATTCTAAATCTTTAAATCTGCTACTGCTACTATCAAACAAGTTACTACTTCTAACCCCATTCTCTCTCATATAAAGATGGAAAAGCAATAGATAAGTTGGGGAAGAAGTTGTACACTTCTAACACTTCACCTTTCAAGGTAATTGTCAGGCTCATAGTTAAAGTTTTTGCATAGGTCTTTTGAAAAGATACAGAAGTTAATTACCTAACTTTCCATCTTCTAAGATTAAAATAAAATCTGCATCTGCTTCTGTGACAGTTGTTTCTCAGCTGACTAAGCATATTCTGAAGTGTACTTGTGATGTATCGGACTCTTCTTTCAGAACTGCTGGTTCTGGATCACTTTTGAGATCTTGAACTCTTCTTTAGATAAAGATTTTCTTTTTGGGCCTTTAATAGGTGAGGTAATTAAGAACTGTGAGGAAAAGAGGGAAACTGACATGAGGAATGACACAATATTTCAACCATCCTTTTTTACAACTAATCAGCAGCCCCATTTTCCAGCAAACAATTTAAACAGCAGAGGGCCAGTACTTTGGAGGTAGGGGCCCAATCGAAAGAAACCTGTAAGAAAAAGGAAAAAGCCTCAAAAATCAAGGACATCTTTCCCAGTCATCATGACTGTATAACTTTTGTGGACCTCTCCCCCAACCCTGGCAACCTATCCATCTTTCTCAGACTTCAGCTGCCCCTTTAGCATTGAATAGTCCTAGACAGTCAGATGATGGTGATCCTTTGAGGGCATTCCTGGCAATGGGAATCCCCGCCTCAATTCCTGGAAATTCCATCTTGCCCAAGGAACACGATTTTGTATTTCCTTCCATTCTGTACACCATGATGTCACAGGGTATCATCGAATCAGTGCCATTCAGACTTCAAGGCAAAGGCTATTATTCAAGGATTTTTTTCTGTCCCCAAAGCAGAAGGATCAAAGTATTCTAGCAGCAGCAACTTGGTCCTCAGTACGTACCTTTACAAAGCATTACAAACTGGAATCCTTTTCTAGGTCTAGAACTATCTTTACTAGGACCATTCTCCAGAGTCTTCTGGAATCTTATGTATTGTCCTACCCCCTGCTTTAATACAACTGTCTAAGCTATGGTAATCTACCCACATAGCTTAGGTTACTACAACAGTGAGAATTCTCAATGCAGTACAGTTGTATAAGTAAACTTGATATAACAGTAGGTGTTCTAATGTATCAGCAATACAGAAGCTGTCCCTACCTCCAATCCCATTTGCCTTGTTGTCCTTCATGATATCAATATATGTTGCCAGGGGTTTGGTTCCTTTCATACTTTTGTATATAGTTATAGACATAGTTTTCTTTGTTTCATAGCACAAGTATATAGGGCTATTGCTTTCTTCCCAGGAAAAAATTGCACTGACGCTTTTGGCTCCTCCTCCAGCTTTTTATATGCCCAATGCAATCCTGGCAGGAGGAGCACCTGGAAGGTATGCAAAACTTTTGAAAGCTGGCTGGTGCAGTGTGGGTAAACCCACATAGCTTAGGCTACTGCAATGGCGATTCATTAGAAAAGCTGTTGTTCTAATAAGTTTAGCTATACAACTACACTTTTTTTTTAATAATCCATACCTATGAAAACATTTCTTGGATATCTAGCGGTTGGAGGAAGATGATTGTGGATGTCTTTTCTATTAATTTCCAGTTGATCATTTTGCTGCATGCTAACAGATGGCTGGCTAAGTAGAGGCTTGTTATATTCAGCAGACCTTTTAAATGAAGAAAGGCTGTTGATGTAGCTGATGGTCATCTATTTTACGAGGGAAAAATGTGACATTATACTAATTACTTAATGTATTCCTGGTGGAGCTTTAGCAGCTAATTGTATTTTCTAATACATCTCTTTGTGCTCTAAAACCTAAATAAGTAGTATAGTGTAATTAAGTCACTACTTATTTCACTGAATTGTATTATTTAGAAGAATCAGTAACATCACATTACCAGCTCATTGCAGGCAGAGTTCCATTGCATTGTGCTGCATCATTCAGCGAGATCATTGGCATTGCCTGAGAAAGGCTGTTGCACTCCATTTTTATTTACAGTTTTAGGCAACTGGGAAACTATCACTGATATGATAACCTTATTTGCAAGGGAAGACAGTAAGTAATATAAAAGATAATGGTGTGAATTACAGAGCATAATTAGCTATGTCTCACGCAAATGGTGCTGGGTTTGATTCTCACATTTGAAGAGAAATTGTCTAGGCTTAAAATGGCTTGTAAGGGCAATTAGCCTAGTACTTACCCATGAATTACTATACCACTGACGTAGGAACAGTCAGGGCAGTTAAATAGTAGGAGTAAAAAAAAAAATTTCTCAGATGATAATGATGGTCATTCATGTTTACATTCCTCTGCCCTGGTACTGACTATAGTAGCAAAATATTGGGAAGAACGTGTGTCAGTAGAGAACTCAGTGTGACATTGGCATTGTATGCGTGTGTGGGGCGACTTGATAGTGAAGCTTTTGGCAGGGAACTATTTTAAGCATGTTTGTGTACTACAGAGATGCCAACACAGCTGTTCCAGGTACAGCCCGGTAGTTAAGATGGAGGAGCAGTTTACCTAGCTCTGGGCTTGTATTCAAATGGTTGCTCAAAAATCAAAGGTAAAGTCAGAGTCAAAGAAAACTTTATTGTCATTCAGAACTACACAGCAGTGTAGTTGAACAAATCACAATGCGTCTTTCTCAATGCAGGAAACAGTTGCACATATGGACAGAGGAAAATTAATAAAATATCACAGTAGAAATTTAATAAGTAGCAATTAGTAAGTAAAGAAGGACAGCATTGACCTACACCCATCCCAGAACAGGAGACAAGGAAGGCAAAGAACAATATGAAGGCAATATTGTCAAAGTAAAATTGAAACAGTAGTAGCATATCTATGATTAGACTGATTTTTTGCACAGTTTGTATATTGCACTTTACAGTTCTTCAGTGTGTAGGTGAGCTACCTTAGTATTGCACTTAGTTATTGCACATCCATAAAATAAGCCCCTTGCAGATGTCATGGTTCATTTTTCCCAGGAGTTCAACAATTTAATGGAGAGCGGAAAGAAACTGTTTTTTTGTCTGGTTGTCTTACAATGCAGGCTTCTGTGTCTCCTGCCTGAGGACAGGTGAGTGTACATACGATTGGAAGGATGCATTGGATCGCTGGAAATCTTTTTGGCCCTGTCGATGCACCAGCATTTGTGTAGATCTTCCAGAGATGTAAGGGAGGTGCCAATGATTCTTTCTTCTGACCTTAGAACTCTCTCTTGAGAGCCTTCCGATCCTGATTATTACAGCTCCCATACCGGACTGCAATGCTGTTGGTCAGGACACTTTCAATGGTGCCCCTATAAAAGGTCTGAAGTATGGAGCTTGGCAATTTTGCCTTCCTAAGTTTTCTTAGAAAGTGCAAGTGTTGCTGAGCTTTTTTTGACTGCACTGGATACATGGACTAACCATGATAAGTTCTGCATGATAAGAGCACCCAAGAACTTTGTATTCTTGACCCTTTCCACTGTCAACCCTTTCATCACTAGAGGTTTGTGTGGTACTTGAGATCTTCTGAAATCAACAATCAACTCATTTGTCTTGCTGACATTCAATGCTAGATTGTTGCTATCACACCAGACCAGTAGTTGCTATATCTTGTTCCTGTAAGCCTCCTCTTCTCAGTTTTTGACCATGCCTATAACAGTGGTGTCATCCGCAATTTGATGATCCTATTCATCTCATGTCTGACCATGCAGTCATGTGTCAGCAGAGTGAAAAGGAAAAGGTTTAAGACACATCCCTGTGGTACTCCTGTGTTCAGGATTATACTTCTGGAGCTGTTGTGTCCCACATGAACCTTTTGAGGCCTTTCAGTAAAGGAGCTCAGAATCAAATTGCATAAATGAGACTCTATGCCCAGTTGAAGTAGCTTCGATATCAGATTCTGAGGGATGACAGTGTTGAAGGCAGAACTGAAATCGATGAATAGCAGTCCTGCATAGCAGTTTTTGCCTTCTAAGTGGGTCAGTGTTTCATGAAGAGTTAGTGAGATGGCATTCCTTGTACTGTGGTTTGTCCTGTATGCAAATTGCAATGTGACCACTGTCACAGGTAAGATTGAGGCTATATGATCTTTGACCAGCCTCTCCAGGCACTTCATTACCATTGAGGTTAAAGCAACTGGTCGGTAGTAATTTAGAGTTGTTGGCTTTGGTTTCTTGGGTAGAGGAATGATACTCATCTCCTTGAAGCATTTCAGAGCACTGGCTAAATGGATTGAGATGTTGAAGATGTCAATGACTACAGGAGCCAGTTCCGTTGGACATTCCCTTAGTAACCTGCCCATGATGTTGTCCTTTCCAGCTGCTTTCCTCGGGTTGACACGTTTTAGGGTTCCTGTGACATTGATTGTATTGAAGCTCAGCACCACTGCATCCTTGTATTCAGGGGTTCTGCATGCTGTTATTTTGTTGTCAGCATCAAACCTACAAAAGAATTTGTTCAGTAGGTTAAGAAACTCAATGCTATCATCACATGAAGCTGATGTAGGCTTGTAGTCGGTGATGGTTTGAATTCCTTTCCATAGTTGCCTGGTATCCTTCTGGTCCCTGAAGTGGCTTTAAATTTTTCTGCCATAGGATCTTTTCACCTCTTTGATACCTTTGTTCAGTTTGGGATTTGAAAGCTAAGTTTCTTACTTTCAAGAGCTCGTACACCTCAGTAGTTAGCCAAGGTTTTTGATTTGCCTATATGGTGATGAGTTTGGTGTTTGTTATATCCTCTATACACTTAGAAATGCAAGCTGCGACTGACTCAATGCATGTGTCCAAGTCAATATGGTTGTTTGTCACAGCAGGCTCTCTAAACACTGACCAGTCTGTACAGTCAAAGCAGTCTTGTAAAGCTGAGATTGCTCCATCAGGCCAGATCCTTATTTGTTTTCTAGCCGGTGTACTGGTTTTCAGTATGGATTTATAAGCTGGAGCCAGCATGATGGCTAGGTGGTCAGAGCTCCCTGGATGTGGATAAGGTTTTGCTTTATGTGCACCTTCGATGTTCGTGTAGACCTTATCCAGTATATTTACCCCCTTGTGGCAAAGTTTACATGCTGGTTGTAGTGGGGTAATACAGTCTTTAGGTTAGCCTGACTGAAGTCTCCTGTAATTACTAATGCATGCTCTGGATTTCTGTTTTGCAGGTCACTTACAGACTGATATAAGTTGGACAGAGTGTCATTGATATTAGCATCAGGCGGGATGTAGACTGCTGTGATGCATATTCCATTGAACTCTCTTGGCAGGTAGAAGGGCCTGCATGTTTGAGCTTACAGGCCTCACTGTAAGAAGCTGATCAAACCCATAGCATAACTAGCATAACTAGAATGCAGATCCAAATTTTAACAGATTCTCAGCACTGCAACTTAATTTAACCATGTTTCCTTTAACCATGATAGCAGAATAAACAGAAACCTGTGAATGAAAAAAATATGCTTGGTTTCTCCTTCCTAAGATCAAATTAAAAATGAGTAAATCACAAAGAATGAATTAAAATGGCCAGATTCACAGAATCCTGAAAAGTGTTAGCCTTGTTGCATCTAGGATGGATAGAGTTTTACAATGGAACAGAACAAGCCGAGCTCTCTTCAGTACATTCTCTGTACCTTGTCAATGAATGTTGTATCTGGGAGATCCCTCCACCTTGGAGAAAAGGGAATGTTTAGTTTTGCAGCACAGCTCCGTATTCCGTTTTCTGTTAAATGGTGTATATGTTCAGTTATTTCAGCAGAGCAAAATGTTAAATTTTCTGTGGGATGATGTAGCCTCAGTGGTAGAATAATTAAGTAAAAGCTATGAGGGCATTGTTAGCTCTGTGATACAGAGTGCAGTTGGGGCTTTTGTACTTGAAGTCATATTAATTTAGACATCCCTGATTCACCATTTTCTGATCCAGTGTTATGAATTCACATTGTTGTGTAAAAGAAAGAAAGGCTGAAAAGGTGCATGCAGAACTGAAAGGAGGCACCTCTGCGGCAGTCAGCCATTAGAAACAGAGTGATGGTCACACTCATAAAGATGAACATCACTTTCAGATGAAACTGTGGCACACTGACATAGACTTAGGTAGAAGAGAGCAAAGGAGTTAAATGAAAAGTGTCATAAGACAATGATCAGCTTGAGAGGCAGAAAACAAAGAACAAAAATGTGAAGTAGTAAGGAAATGTGTAAAGGATTCAAGTAGAAGACATGGAGTGCACTAAAAGTGAGGGTATGTTCATAGGCAGACTAAAGCTGTTTGTGACAATGTAAAAAACATGGCAGTATAAGAGTGAAATGAATGCTGGGCATACCACTAATGAAATGTGTACTGTTGTGGTAATATATAAAGGAAACTTAAGTTCCAATGCAGCCACAACAGTTGTGAGCTAAGTGAAGAGATGAAATTACTGCATCCCTCTCGACTGTCCAGATTTTCTCAAAATGCCCAGATTTTTGTCTTATATTTTTGGTCTGCTTGTCATGTAATTTGTAGTTTTCTGGCAACTATCTGAAGATTGACATCTCTAATCTCTAGTGCCATTTTGTAGAAGCAGCCAGAGAATAAGCATGCATAATCGCAGTTGTTAGTTTGTATATGTTACTTAAGTTATAGTCAGTAAGCCTCTATAGTGATGTGTTTGTATGAAATAAAGCTGCTTGAACAGAACCCACAAAGAATTGTTTATTCATGTCCTAACATGAAAGCGACATGGCATCAAAACTGGGATGGAAAAGAGAAGCATATTCGTAACCATGAGATGTAAAGACGACAGCGAAGGTAAAACCGAGAGAAAAGAGCACAAATGTAACTAGAAAGAATCAAAGGTAATGAGAAATAACAAGAATTATTTATTCGATGCGAAAGAAAAATAAGGGGCATTACAAGGGCATGAACCGCATTATTAGGCAAGTAAAAGTACAAAAAATGTTTGTTAACTAAAGAAAATGTTTAAGATAAAGGTATTTGATGAAATGATTAAAAGTAAAGCAAATAACAAGTATGTTTAAAGCAAAATGAGTGTGTTTAAAGCAAAGTTGGGCATGTTTAGAGTAAAACTAGCACAACAAAAGTACATCGGGTATGAAAAATGGCTTAAATGATCAAAACGAATAGTATAAGAAAAGGGCACACTAAGCAGAAATAAAGCAAGGCGACTGTATGTGTTTTGGCAAAATGCTGTGTTTGGACATAACTATGACTTCATATTGTATCAAGGGCGTAACTAAAATTATTCAAAGTATCTCAGAGTGTGTAAAAGTGCTTATAGTATGTGCTTATTACTGTGCATGTACTTCAAAGAGTTCATTGTGTGCAAAGTGCAGCTATTACATGTAATCCAGTCAAAGTATAGTTATTTTGAAAAGTTCTTGTGCTCCATGTGTCTATTTTAAAAAGTGTCGCCATTACAGATTGCTGCTTGTACTGTAAAGAGTTGCCCAGCAAGGGATTGCCATTTTGAGAACAATTACTTCGAAAGTTATTGAGTTTTGAGCAATGGATGTTTAATTTATTCATATTGTGCAATTGCTTAACATGTTTCTTATACTGATAAGAGGTGTTTTCTTGCAAAAGACAACATTTATTTTATTTTATTTATTTATTTATTTTACATTTGCTGACCAGGCTAGTCTAGCTGGACATATTTCCATTTTCAGTAGAGGCCCGGGGAGAAAAGCTCCACACAGATATACAAAGTATAAAAATATTGTTACAAGGTAAGTAAAGGATTAATAAACAATAAAACAGATGTTTTTTTCATTCTAGATATAAAGTAGCAATAAACAGAATATTACTTAAGGAAGCTAAAAACAGTTGTAGTACAGGAGAGTTACGTACAATACTTCACATCTGGTACAAGGATTTAAACAATAGGTTAGAGTTTAGCTAGTGACAGTCTTATTTACAGATTAAGGAAGCAATATTTCACATAAGGTACAAGGATTTAAGAAATAGGTTAGAGTTTAACTAGTGACAGTCTTATTCACAAGACTAAATGTTTAGAAGAGAGGAAGTTAGGTTAGAAGAGGAATAAAACAGGGGTGATGAGGGTGGTTAGTCAGGGTTACTACAAGGACAAAGCCAGTGCTTTTGGAGGTGTTTTTTAAGTTCTAGTTTGAAAAGTGGCAAGGATGTTATTAGAGTTAGTTCATTGGGTAGCAGGTTCCATTTTTTTCCAGCTGCATTATTAGACTTTGTTAAGCTAGCAAGGAGTTTGTTAGAAGAACGTAGGGAGTTCAGATTATTGTATGGGACTAGGAGTTTTGAGAGTATAGGGGTATTATTGGTTTGGTGAAATATATTGTGGGCAATTGTGAGTCGGGGGATTTTCGGATTGTTTTGGAATTCAAGCCAGTCATGTTGCCTGAGATTAGAGCAGTGGTGGGTTCTAAAGGGATTGCCAGTAGCGAATCTGGCAATGTTATTATAGGAAGTTGCTAATTTGTTAAGGTTAGTTTTTTTAAGGTTGGTAAATATAGGTGAAGCATACAGAAGGGTTAAAATTAGACGGGAGTGAGCGATCTTGGCTCTAGCTGTTGAGGTTAAAAAAGGTTTTATTCTATATAAGGAACCTATTTTTCTGTTGACTATTTTAATGGTGTTGTTTATATGCTAATCAAATGAGAGATTATTGTCAATGGTAATTCCTAAAAGTTTAGTGGTAGAGTCTGGGAGAATAACAGTGCCATTATTTGAAGAGATTGAGAAATCTAAGGGGGTGGACCTAGTAGTGGGTGTAAAGAGAAGGAGTTTAGTTTTTTTAGCATTAAGTAAGAGGCAACATTTGGTAAACCATGTTTCTACAGTGTTGAAAACATTTTGAGTAAGAGAATGTAGTTCAGATAGAGAGGTTGCTGAACAAATTAGTGTGGAGTCATCTGCATATTTAATACAGGTGGCTTCAGGGATTGCTACATGGAGATCATTAATAAATAGTGAGAAAAAAAGTGGTCCTAGAATGGAGCCCTGAGGGACCCCGATGGTGACAGGTAAAAAGGATGAGATTTGATTTTCCCAGAGGACTGCTTGTTGTCTGTTGCTGAGATACGATGTAAACCACTTAATGGCGAGAGAGTCAAAAGAAAGAGATTCAAGAATATTGATTAAGCGGGTATGGTTAACCATGTCGAAAGCTTTAGAGAGGTCAATAAAGAGTGCAGATGAGAGGATGTTGTTGTTACGGTTTCTGTTGATGGTATCTGTGAAGGATAGAAGGGCAGTAGTGGTACTATGTGATGGCCTAATGCCATGTTGACAGTTTGCTATTAAGGTATGTAGAGAGAGATGATGTAGAAGTTGTTGGTGAATGCATTTTTCCATAATTTTAGCTAAGGGTGATAGGAGAGCAATTAGCCAATAGTTAGAGTAGTCATTAGAGTTTCCACCTTTATGTAAGGGGATAATGTGGGAGATTTTCCAAATATCTGGGATGGTTCCTTCTTGGATTGTCCTATTTATAAGGATAGATATAGGGTAGGCAATTACTTTGGCTGCTTTTTGGAGATATTGGGAAGGAAGTTGATCAGCAGATGGAGTACATGGCTTAAGTTTGTGAAGAAATTTATAGATGAGAGAAGTAGAGATGGGTAGTAGTTTAAATTGAGAAAAAGAGTGTGTTAAGTTTTCAGAGTTTTCAGAGATAAGATGACTAGCTAGAGATTGTATAGTCTCAGTGAAGAAAGAGTTAAAGGTATTGGCAGTTTGATGGGGAGTATTTGGATCTGCATTAAGTGGGGTGGGTATTTGGGACTTCCCTGGGGAAAGGAGCTTATTAATGCAGGACCAGAACTTTTGAGGATTATTTTGATGAGTCTGTTGAAGTTTACAGTAATAGTTTCTTTTATCTGTGAGTATTGCTTTTTTGTGCTGTTTCTAAGCTGCCTAAATTGTAGAAGATCAGAACTATTTCTATGAGATCTCCATTTAGCCCAGACTTTGTTCCTAAGTAGAATTTGATTTCTAGTTTCATTAGAAAGCCATGGGGCTGGGTTAGACTTCATTCTAATGGCACGTTTGGGAGCATGCTTATCCAGGATAGATAAGAAAGCAGTGTTAAAATACTGTACTGCCTCTTCAAGTGGGAGGGATTTTAAAGGGTTCCAGTTAGTTTGGAATAATTCTGCCTTAAAGTGTTTGGTAGAACGTACTGTCCTAATGATGGGGAGGTTTGGAAAATCCTTTTTTTCTCTTGTGATGTAGGTCATAGAATGATCACTTACATCATCTGGCAGGGTTCCTACTTTATAAGTTTGTTTCACATTATTTATGAGTATCCAGTCTAAGGTACTCTCTTTCTTATTAGGTTTGTTAATTCTGGTTGTAGAGGTTATGGTTTGGGTAAAGCCATGGAGGTTAATATGAGAGGTAGGACTTTCAGCACTAACACTTTTCCAGTCCATATTAAAGTCACCTAGTATTATTGTTTCTTGGGGGTAGGTAGAAGACACCCAGCAGAGTAAATCCTCTATTGTAGTGATATTGTTTCCGGGTGGTATGTAAATGCAGATAATGTATAAAGATTTTTTTGCATTGATTTGAAGCTTAGTAATGAGGACTTCTGCATTGCTATCCTGGGTTGGATTAGATGGTAGGGTAGAGATATGAAGTCCATTTTTAAATAAAATTGCTACTCCACCACCTTTACGTATTGTTCTGTCTTGCCTAACTATATTATAGCCCTGGGGAATAATTTCATTATCTTTGGTTTCTGGTTTCAACCAAGTCTCAGTAAGACAGAGAATATCAAAGGAGTGAATATCTAGGAGGGCATGAAGGTGAGCTATTTTATTATTGATGCTTTGGATATTAAGATGCCCTATTAGGAGAGAACTATTGAGTTTAGGGTGAGTTGTTTGGATTGTAGGGTTGGTAGGGCCAGGGTTGGGGTGGACATCACCATCTTTTAAGGAGGGATTATTTAGTTTTGTTACTAAATAGTTGCCAAGGTAGGTAATGATTTTCAATTTTTTTTCTGAGTTTAGGTTATGTTTAATGTGGGAGAGTCTGTGGTATTTGGGTAGTAGGTAACTGGAAGTGGAAGTAATGTTAGAATGTCTATTAAAGGATATTTGTGTGTAGATTGCAGTTTGTTTGTGAGAATGGTTATGATGGAGATAGTGTAGTTTTTCAAAGGAGGTAAGAAGGTACAAGAGTGTACCAAGAGTGTTAGAGTGCTCGTGAATTACACAGTCGCATCATAAAGTTCTCAAATCTTTCTTAAAGCAGTGATGGTAATAAATGACCTTAGCATTTCTGCCTTTATCAATAGAATTCTGAAAGTGTAGCAAGTGATGGTATATTACTTTAACATTTCTGCCTTTACCAATAAAATTCTGAAAATATCGAAAAGCCCAAAAAGTTTATTTAGCAAAATTCCGAAAGTATCAAAAAGCCCAAGAAGTTTATTTCGCAAATTCCAGTTATTCGAAAGTATTACAAGTTTGTTCATTCACATAATTCCAATAAGACCAATGAGAGTAAAACTTCAGAGCATGAAGGCATTGGACAAGTACTGTTTATGAAAAAAATGTATGTGTGTGTGTGTGTGTGTGTGTGTGTGTGTGTGTGTGTGTGTGTGTGTGTGTGTGTGTGTGTGTGTGTTCATGCTAATTCGCAACACCCTTCGCTGGTATGTGTTAATATGGCAGGCAGATTTTGAAAACCCCTAAAACTTGTGTTTGATCAGAATATTGCAGAGAACTGGAAAATATTTGAGCAAGAGTACAATAGTTTCATAACAATAAGCTTATGCAGATAGAGATGCACACGCCAGGGCATTTATTTTGCTAAACCTAGCAGGTTCTGAGGCCGTAGAAAGAGAGCTTTCATTTATGTATGTACCAGCAGTGTATGAAGGAGAAGGTGCAGATAGCTATACTCTTTTACAAGCTGAATCAAGGGAAGAACCCGAGTGTCTGAAGTGCAAATTCCAAGAAATGTGCAACCCCCAGTCAAATATTACATTAGAGAGGCATTTGTTTTGCACAAGAAATCAGAAACCAGGGGACACATTTGCAGCTTATATAACTGACTTGAGAAACAGAGCTAAAATGTGTCATTTTGGTGATTTAAAAGATGAACTGATAAATGGCAGGATTGTATGTGGGATTAATAGTGCTGCTTTGAGAAGGATTTTACTTTGTGACATTGATTTAACATTGAGTAAAGCAAGAGAGATTTGTCAAATCCATGAGGTGACAGAAAGACATACAAGTATGCTTACGAGTGACAAGAGCATAGTTTCAGTTGGTTCCAGAGTAGACATAGATAGTATGCAACATGTGGCAAACAAAAACAGGCCTAAGCATGTGGCAGCTACAGAATTTCCAAAGAAGCCACAAGGTTTTCCAGAAAGTTCCAGGAAAAGTGCGAACTCCAGAGTCAGCTCAGTGCAACACAAACATGAATCAGCAAAACCCAAATCTAGCTTTATTGTTAACTGTCGCAATTGTGGTGCGAATCATGAGTCTAAAAGAAAGAAGTGCTTAGCATTTGGTCAGCAATGTCACAAGTGTAAAAAATGGAAAAATTTCCAAAATTTTTGCAAATCAAGTAAGCTTCACACAGTTGTAAAGAACGGTCACACAAAAAAGCAAGTTGGTCAAGTAGAGACAAAACAGTCAGCTCTCTATGTAGATGGTGTATCAGTGATTTGTGAAAGAGCTGATGCAGTAAACTTATTAATGAGAAGTGAAGTGTTTTGTACTGTCTGGATCAATTGAAAATCCACAGAGCTCAAAGTACACACTGGGTCAAAGTGTAATGTTATATCATCAGACACATTTGCTAGAGTGAGAACTAATGAAAAACTCGATGAAATCAACAGTGCGAGGCTAATAGAGGTGAAGAAATTCAAACTGAAGGTACAGTGATGCTTGCATGTTCTCTAGCCGAGAACTGTTACAATTTGTTATTCTATGTAGTCTGAAGACAAGTGCAATCTTTATTGGATCTCAAGGACAGTTTAAGAATTAATCTGCTTTCTTTTGCTAAAGAAGTTCATTGTGTGAATACAGTTCTGAGTTCCAATTTCTCCTAAGCCATTTTCTCAGAGTATGCTGATGTTTTTGATGACAAATTGGGCAAGCTTCCAGTTGTATATTCCATGAAGTTGAACCCAGAGATCACTCCAGTAATCAGACCAGCAAGAAGAGTTCCAATAGCCATGCAAGATAAAGTTAAAGCTTATTTGGATAAAATGGTGCAGCAAGGTGTGATTTGTCCAGTCACAGAACCTACTGAATGGGTATCTTCCATGGCATCCACTCGCAAAAAAAGGATCAGATGAAATCAGAATATGCATTGACCCTCGAGATTTGAACAAAGCATTAAAAAGACCATATCATCCGATGCGCACAGATGAAGAAGTTACAGCTCTAACACGGAATGCCACTGTATTTTCTGTTTTGGATGCAAAGAGTTCATTTTGGCAAGTGTTGCTTGATTACAAATCTTCATTTTTAACTACTTTTGATACTCCGTTTGGCAGGTACAGATTCCTAAGGATGCCATTTGGAATAAATTCTGCAAGTGAAGTTTTTCAGCGTGCAATGGAACAAATTTTTTCAGGTTATCCTTGTGCCATAATAGTAGATGATCTATTAGTTAGAGGCAGTGATGAAGCAGAGCATGACAGAAACCTCAAGAAAGTTCTAGACACAGCACATGAAGTGAACTCAAAGCTCAATTGTCTGAAGTACAAATTTAGACTTCCAGAAGTTATGTATGTTGGTAATTTGTTTACAAGTACAGGCTTGACACCTGACCCGATCAAGCAAGCAGCTATTCTAGAGATGTCAGCGCCAGACAATGTACAAGGTTTACAGCATTTTCTGGGCATGGTTAACTATTTAGGCAAATTTATACCAGACTTCAGTGAGTTGACACACCTATAAGAGAGCTAACATGCAAAAATGTTGCATGGTCATGACTGGAACATCATCAGAAGGCATTTGAAGACCTTAAGCAGAAAATTGCCATCCCACCTACGTTAAGATCCTATGATGTCACCAAACGAGTTATTCTTCCTGTGATTCTTCAAATTTTAGCCTAGGCACAGTTATACTTCAAGAGGGCAGACCAGTAGACTATCTGTCAAGAACACTAACACAAACTGAGATGCAGTATTCTCCAAGTTTCATGATTGTATTTATGGTTGAGCTATTCAGATTGAAACTGATCATCAACCTCTAGTTATTATTCTAAAGAAGCCTATGCATTCTGCTCCAGTGAGATTACAAAGAATGGTGCACAAATTGCAAAAGTACATCTTCAAACTGGTCTACACTAAAGGAAAAGTGCTCTATCTGGCTGATACCTTATTCAGATCACCTAGAAGTAGAACAGAACAGCTTGATGCAGAGAATTTTGACTTTCATGTGATGTTAGTGTGTAATTTTGACACTACTAGACTAGATGAGTTAAGAGATCACACTCAGACTGATCCAATTTCACCGAAGCTCAGTCACTATGTTAATATCGGATGGCCATCAAAGCAATCTAGTGTATCACCTGAGGTGCAAGCGTATTTTCCTTACAGGGATGAATTGTTGATGGAAGATGGTATTATTTTTAAAGGTCCTAAAATTGTTGTTCTTGCTTCCTTACAACAAGAATATATTCAGATTTTGCATCGTGGTCACCCAGGATCCACGTCCACGAAGAGAAGAGCAAGAGAAGTAGTATTTCGCCCTTCATTATCGAAAGACATTGATAGGGTTCTTTCTTCTTGTTCAGTATGCAATAGTACTAGACCGCATTTGCAAAGAGAACCACTTCAGCTAATTCCAATTCCTGAATTACCTTAGCCTACTGTAGCAACTGATATCTTTGAGTGGAACAATCAACACTACTTAGTTTTGGTAGACTCTTATTAGAATTGGTTTGAGATTAATTTTCTACCAAATTTAACCTCAACTACTGTTATTACTAAGTTGAAACACCATTTCTCAGTTCATGGTAGTCTACACAAACTTTTTTCTGACAACGGTACTCAATTCACTAGCCAACATTTTCAGAAAACATATCACTAGTAGTCCTAAAAATCCTCAATCCAATGGTCTAACTGAACATACAGTGCAGAGTGCAAAGCAGTTACTTGAAAAGTCAGAGTGTGACAACACAGATGTATTCTTGAATTTGCGTAATCTCAGAAACATAACCCATGATGATATTCGTGGTTCACCTGCTCAAAGACTACTTTCCAGGCAAACTTAAACTATGCTACCTATTTCTTCAAGTTTGTTGCAGCCTAAACCTAAGAACAATAAAACCATCAAGGCATCAAGGTTCAATTGTTTAAGAAGCATACTATCCAGAAATCTAGTTACAACAGATCAAACAGATTACTTTGTCCATTGAGGGAAGAAGAGACGGTACAAATTCAGACAACAAAATGTTTTGATTGAATAGGACAGATAACAGGCATTTATGCCGAGCCAAAATCCTATTTGGTAGATTCCGAGGGTGTGGAGTATAGGAGGAATTGCAGAAATCTTCTTCCTGTACCACAACATTATATCTCTGATGCAAACTCTAAGTCAAAGAATGAGTCAGACACTGTTTCTAGACCAGAATGTGTTCAGATGTCTGACTCTGTTCCAGAAAGTGATTTGAACATTCCACAGGTCAACCATTTTGCGGAAACTGTGCCAGTTGCTAAATCTAATTCCCAGTTTTATGTCACACGATATGGATGAGTTTCTAAGCCTAGTGTGAAATATGTAGCAACGTGGACTTGATTGTATATACATGTGTATTTAGTATTGTATAATGCATGTCTATAAATTACCTGTGATTTCTGTATGCTGAATAGTCTCATAACAATTGTATGATATATTTCTCAAAGAGGGAGGATAAAGATCAGACTGTAAAGTGTGTGCTTTATCTTTAAGAAGAATGTGAGGCTGTACTTGCACATATAAATTCCAGACACATGCAATCCCTAATGTCATTTTGTAGAAGCAGCCAGAGAGTAAGCGTGCATGATTGCAGTTGTTAGCTTGTATATAAGTTACTTAGATTATAGTCAGTAAGCCTCTATAGACATGTGTTTGTATGAAATAAAGTTGCTTGAACAGAACCCATGAAGACTCATTTATTCGTGTCCTAACATGAATGCGACAACAGCCATATGAGTTTCAAGCTTCATATCCTTCAGAAAATGAATGCTAGCACAACACTGTTATAAGAGAAATATTTAACATTTGTCCCTATATTTGGGCCTTTGTCCCTCGTTATTTTTGACTTTGTCCAGATTTCCTGTTCTAAGAGATTGAAACATATGAATCATTGTGATTGATCCTTGTGCTCTTGTCAGCTAAAAAAGGAGAGCTGAGCTACATGATTTTGTAGTATATAAAGGCAGGATAACAGACCTTGGTGTCAATTGCGTTAGAAAGTAAAATTTTTTAGATATAAGTAACACATGGTGGACAAGGGCAGTGACTTATACATTAAGACAGAATATGTATCACAAGTTAAGCTTCCTCAAAACAATAACATCTGATTATATAACATAAAAATAAAATAATTTTAAGATGGCTTCATGGGACAAAGGGATAAAGCTTCTGCCTCACCTACTCTTGCAGGGATGGAGGTGATCTGGGCTACTGTAGTGATTATTAAAAAAAGTGCTGTATGGCATGTATGGTTGGGGGTTGTGGTTTCTCAAGCTGAGTTCACATTGCAGCTTTTATCACACATGTACAGGTGTGTATTTCTGAAAAGGGAAGGCATTATATACTGTCATCTACATGAATGCATACCATACACTAGGATATGTTAATCGATGCAGAGTGATGGCCTCCTGCAAGCAGGTGTCACTCTCAGGGACAAATGTAGACCAGGGGTAAAACAGAAAGACTGGTAGCTGTGACATGGAAAGTTCAGTGTGTATGTATGTTCAGCAGAGTGGTGATGAAGTAATTTGTTTCGGCAGCTAGGAAGGGGATTTGAAGAAGATTAAGATTATCAAGTTAAAGAATGTTAATGAAAATGTAGTGTCATTCTACTTCCATATTCATTAAATGACAGAAATGATTACACTGGACAATACAGTACCACTTACAGGAATTTGCAGAATTTTTAAGGCAGAATAGAATTATTCATATCATCTTCCCTCCTTAACACCCTCTTTAGAAGAATTGGCAGAATGATTAATATAAGTTTTCAAAAAATGCACAAGAAGCTGAAAATGAGAAACTGGAGTAGTTACAGCTTTGTATACTTTCTAAATTTAAACACAATCAGCTGTTGCAATGTTATCTAATGAGACCTTAAAGCCCAAAAAACTGAGATATACCCTAAAAAGTCTTCATTCACAGACAAAGATATGCAAAATAAGCCATGGAGAAGAAATACCATTGATTTAAATTGAAGGCTTGTGCTTTTGAGGTCCGAGAGTTGGTAAGTGCAACAGATTTTGAGACAGGGGAAAATATATACCTGAAAGAATAACAGAGCTAATAGATATTCTGTCTTGTGAGAGAATTGTTAGAAAACATTTGATTCAATTTTGTAAAAAAAAAAATAAATAAATAAATAATAATAAAAAACTGGGGCTGGCCACCTCCAAGGATCTGTGGTCTGACTCTGCACTGAGAGCATCAGTGACTCCATATTTGGAAAGTGATTGGCCATGGCTGTAGACACTGCCAGTGAGCCAAGAGATAATGTGTTCCTTTATCTAAAGGTCCTAAGTACAATAGTATTGAAATATCACCAGTAGAAACAGATGATAAATCAAATATACCATTTCATTCTTCTCTACTGAAGTAATAAGTCTTCTAGAATCACAAACCCTCCTGCATAACTCATAAACTATAATACAATACTTAGGTTTTCAGCAAGACCCAAATACTGTTCATACTTAAGAAGAGATGAATATAATATTGTATAACAACTGTGTTTGGCTACCTGAAGTCAGTGTTCTTTCCTTCTTCAATTACAAGTTATCATCATACATCTCATCTTGCAGGCATTGGAAATGGGTACAAAGGGTCTTGGAAATTAGGTACATCCACCCAAAAATATGGCTTAAAATTTTAATATCAACTAGCACATAACTGTTCCTGATTCCAGAAGGATTGTGAGATACTACTCAGAAACTCAAGTTAAAAAAAAAACTGACTGTGAGTAATAGATAGGGACACTGATTTTCAGTTTTCAAAAAAAAAAAAATGAAATTCTGTTTTCATGAGATGAATTCTGGGAATTGTTCCATTGATTTTTAAATGTCATTTCCAGTCATTGTGATGATTTAATTATAACTTTCATCTGTTCAGTATATCTTGAAAATTAACACATACTATAGGCACATAACACTCAGTAATGCAAGATGGAAATATTAAAAGTAATAAATGTGAGCAGATATACACGCTGTAGTGTTTCACTGGTCTACATTGCCAAATTCTATCAAAATTCCATGATTTTTCAATTCTCAGACAGAAACAGAGATTACTGATATTTTTCCCCTGAAAAAAAATCATTGTCCCTGTTAATAGATGCAAAAATATAAGCACATTATCAAAGAGAGTGTAAACTTTGTAGACTTTAATTGAGTGATTTTGCAAAATCAATCCCACAAAATAATTTATATTTACTTCTGAAAAAGGGAGTTGTAATGTTTTTGTCCTCTCATTTTTAAATTTTTGATTCCACCAGTATGTTGGTCATATAGTTTTGTTTCTTGTTTAGTAAACAGCTTCAAAATCATGCTTGATGGGGGGTGGTGTCAGAAAATCTTGTGAAGGGGTAAATCAAGCCTAAAAAGAATTGCACCTCCAGAAATAGATACATCATGTGAAGGGGCAAACAAGACTGAAAATAGGTATGCATCTGCAAAATAGGTAAATTTGAGAGGTCTAGTCTGGTTGTGAGAAATGTATGCTTCAATAATTAGTTGACTGTTAAGTCTGCCTTTGCAAGCTAAAACAAACTGATATGCTCCTCCAGAGTGAAGCTGATTTGTGACAGGTTAATGTTCATTTGAACTTTTTATTCATCATTGTGTTACCTCCAGTTTCTGAAACCTGCTACCAGTGGAAATATCACATCTGTTATTGAATAAAAAAAGAAAACAAAATAAAAGCAGTGGCAGTGTACTATACTTATATCAACAGGCTTGATGCAGTAAGCCTGATGCAGGTCAGATCTTAATTGAATATATGGCCCAAATGACACTGACAGTCATGCTGGTATCAGTCTATATTTGCTCCTAAGGCTTTCGATTTTAACTCTAAACTCCAAATGAGTACTCCCCCCACCCTCAAAAAAGCAGCTTAATCATTGCCCAGCTTTAATACAGCTGACAGTAGCTTGGTAAACAGATATGTTTGTGACAGAGTGTTTCTGTGAAAATATAGTTACTTGTCAAAATTAGGGATTACTGTTGAGTGCTGATTGTTTATAATACAAGTATATGTTCCTAGCTACATTTATTGTGGCATTCACAGTTCCAGGTTTTGGGTGAGCATAGCGATAATCCACAAAGAGTACCCTAGGCGGAAATGCCAATGTTGTCAGCAGATGTTATTCACTACACAAACGCTCAGGCGTGTTGATAAAATACACCTGTTAAGGCAAAAGCATAAAGTACTTGAGGATAAGCATTAACAGAAAGCTATTATGTGGATAAGGTGCCCTAGAAGTTGGTGTATTAGTGTGATTCATGAAGATAAACATAAAAGGGACTCATTTGCATGCAAAATGTGCCAAGAACACTGAACTTATGTGAGCAGGTTTAACAGCACCATATTAACTTGGGATAACTGGAGTTGTGTGGCAA
>NC_056726.1:338741540-338951540 GCF_019279795.1 Protopterus annectens | reverse complement strand
TGTAAATATTAGAGTAAGTAGTACTCTCTGGCTGCTTTTGCTGAGCATTTCTTCTTAACTGTTTCACTAATCCCTTGAGGTTAACAATGGGTTGGAAATTCTGGGCCACTTTAGCCAAAAGCCAGTATTACAGTACGTCTAAGGATTTGGGAAGAGTTTGCGAAGTTAGTGAGAGACAAAATATATATGTTAGTGTGTTTGTAGTGATAGGTATTATCAGATTTGAAAAGGTGAAGTGCAGGTCAGCTCTCCCCAGATTCTCTGTAACTTAGCACTTATTGAAAAACATTAAAACGGAGCTTAATGATATGTGTTCAGCTCCTTCTTGTAGTTATGCAGTATGACATCCACTTTTATTAGATTCATCCAGTGGTGTGAAGAAAGGTTACCATGAGGTTTGTGTCCCATAGTCTCCTCTGTGATTCAGATGACTCAAAGTACTTTAAGATGCTCACAATCAGTGGTTTACTTCCTTCTTAGATAAGTACCTCTAACTATGTAGATGGTTATCTACAACTCCTTCTGGGGTGAAGGAAGTCCTGATTGTAACATTTGGTACATCAGGGTGGCAGAATAAAAGAAAAGACACCAGTTACATTTTGCCATCTTCATCAGCATGTATTTCAGACTGTACAGTAACTGCAGAATACTGGATCACACAACAGACTTTCAGAACTCGAACATATGCCAGAGGCATAAAAAGACAAAGTTATACAATATATTACATACCCATCTTTCAAAAAGTTAATTCACACTTCTGTAGTAGATGTTTATAGAATTACTGACATTTTAATAGCAAGCTCCTTCTATGCATTCTATACTATGTTTTGGGGAGCTTTTGTTCCATAAAACTGTAATTACTGGACTTAACTTGTAAAGTATAAGGTAATTTCGGCATTTCAGTACTTACATTTTGGTTTCATTCTTTCATGTGTTAAGCTGCCAAAATTATTTATTTATTTATGTACTTTATTTGTCTTTGTTTAGCAGGAAGGTCTGACTGGTTAATACACATTTTCAGCAGAGGCCCAGGGAGAAAGGCTCCATTTGCTTACATTTCATTACACTAAGTTCCAGTTAAACACAAAGTGGTTCAATTTCTATTTACATTTATACACAAACAGCAGTTTCATTTATACATTCTAGGATTTTACAGAGGTGGAAGTTACTAAAGAGAAAGCTCATGTACAGCTTAATGGATTGTACAGGAAGCATCGTGTGTATAACCACATTTATGATATACGGAAAAAGAATGATAATAATGTATTGGCTCGACACTGTCAGGAATTCGCGACTCATGGCTTTAGTTTTAGGGTGCTTCAAATTTTGTATCCTAACAAACGTGAAGGTGACACATTAGGAACCCTTGAATTATATGAATTAAGATGGATCTTGACGCTTAGGGCACATTTAGAACCTGGTCTTAACACATCAGTTAGTATAAGACCAGCCCTTCTATGAAACTGTGTCATTTCCTAAGTTAGAATTGGGATATATATTAGTTATTTTATGCTTTACACTGCATGATGTATTTATGATGATTTATTGCATATAAATGAGTTGGTTTTAGAGTAATCAATATGTTTTGTTTTGCTGGAATGATGTGACTTCTAAATTGCACTCCCTGTCTTGTTTCACTCCTTCCTCCCTCCCCTCCCCCCCTTTTTTCCCTCCCTTCTCCCCCCCCCTTTCCTCCTTTCCCTCCCCCTCCTTCCCCCCTCCCCTCCTCTCCTCTTTTCCTCCCCCTTTTTTCTTTCCTTTTCTTTTCTTTTCTTTTTTCCTTTTTTCTTTTTCTTTTTTCTTTTACTCCCCATTTCCCGTTTCTTTCTTTCTTTCTTTCCCATCTTTTCTTTAGTTAGCATTCTTAGTAGATTGTGATGTGTGATGTTTTTTATTTTTACTTCTGGCAATGTTACACATATTAACTACGTATTCCAGGCTTTAATAATTTTTATATTTAAACAGTTTTTATAGTTTTCAATTTGATCAGATTTTTGCTTCTATATATATTCTTGTATGGTATGACTATGTTATATGCCATTTTGAGCCTGATCTAAAGCCAGTATTTGCTTGTAGAAAAAAGAGATTTTTTACTATTTCTAATTTGCATAATTAATTGGGCTTCTACCCGCCAATTTGGCTTATTGAGTAGGGTGTGTTTGAGTATATATACTGATGTATTTTTTATAATCACTACAACCTGATGAAGCGCACTTGTTAGTGCGTGAAAGCGCTTGTTTTACTCCAAATAAAAAGTCTTTTTATCATCGTGGTGGTTCCAGTAATTTGTTGGAATATTCAGCCGCTCTTCTTTGCTGGTCCCTTTGGATGCTTGTGCTTGGTTTCGTGCTATTAGTTTTGGCTCTCCTGCTTTTGTTCCTAGCTCAGCAGCACACGATGGATCTACCAAACATTGAACTCGATTACGTTCCGGGTAAGATTGATATCGTACCTAATTGGAATGAATTGTTTCATCAGAGAGAGAATCCTCTGCTTAATTATGATAACAAAGCTACTACTCCATCAGCGACAAACATCAATACAGAGAATGTGCAGGAGTTTTATACTGCTTTAAGGAGCTTAGAAAATGATTTGTATAAGCTCCATAGACTTATTTGGCAAAGGAAACACTTGGAGGCATGCTTACACTTCAAAGTTATCCCGCGAGGCATGCGGGTTCTCTGTATGCCGAGCTACGGAGAAGCACACCCCGAGCTCCTTCGTAAATGGCAACAGCTGAATCTGGATCTTGGATACAATTATTTGAAGCTTCTTATTGAATATTTCCTGCCGATAGAGGAGAACCTTATTAATAAGGTTGAAGGTGAGCACAAGATTCTTATATCTCAGTTCAAAAGTGACTTTTGTGTGATTAGAATTAACAATATGCTGAAGCAAGTGACTTTTTACAGCAATAAATTGGAGCAAACTAAGCTAAGAAAGCTAAAACGTGACTGTGATGACTTCCAATCTGGCCATATCTTCTTATGGCCAAGGTTTAATGAAGCGGCTGCTTCTAGTGAAGTAAGTGACTTAAACAATGTAACGGTTCATGATGCTAATAACACAGTTGGTAGGACTGAGTCTAACAACGACGTATTGAATAGTGTGGGGTTGAGTTTGTCACAACCTGATGGGGAATTAACACCGACTACCTCTTCTTTACCCTGTAATCAGCAGGGTTTGAATCGTACCACTGGAGGAGCGAGACCCAAAGAGGTGTCACATTTGTATAATAATGAACATAAAGCAACCCATCCTTTAAACTCCCCACTTCCGTTCAAACAACGGGCGCCAACACGCTCAACAAGCAGGGGGAGAGGCAAGCGCAAGATGTCTGGCGACAACTGGGGGATCAGGAAAAAGAGGTTTTAAACACCTTGTTCTTTAATATGTCTTCTAGAGTATTGACTGACACTGACTGCTCTGTATTGAACAAGGGGCTTTCTTTCATTCCCTCTAGAGGGAGTGAACTATCGGACACTTTGATTGCACTTCGCAAGTTCACCAGGAAGGTAGCCCTTAAGCTGCTTTTTAAAGACTCAGCCAATGCTGTTTCTGATTACAATACTGCGGAGCTAAAAAGGAAGAGCTTATTTGTGCCATCGTTACCGAACTCCATTGAAAGCTTTCAGAGAGCTTGCGAACATGACTTCTATGTTTACTTCAGTGAAAAGCGACATAAAAAACTGTTTGTGAACTTGACTGCACTTCAGAAACAGAGCTTGGACGCCCTGTGTAAAGATAGTAACCTGATGTTTAGACCTGCCGATAAAAGGGGGGGGGGGTGTTGTAGTAATGGACTCTACGGCATATGATAACTGGATGAATGATATGCTCAGGAATGATGTTGCTTATTCTCCAATAGATAAATCAGAGGTTATAATAATTATTAGGAATATTCATGACACACTATACGACCTTTTGATGTCCAGGTGTATTAATAAGTCCCTGTATGAATATCTTGATATTGAGGCACCCTTGATACCTTTAATAAAAGGGTTGCCCAAAGTACATAAGGGCATTTTTCCCCCACCCTTACGGCCGATAGTATCAGGTAGATTATGGGCCACTGAGAATGCATCTAAATATGTGCAATCTAAAATTGGTCCATTAGTTGAGAAAATACCTACGATCTTGAAGAACTCTTATTACCTCCTAGATGATTTAAAAGAAGTGTCGCTATTAGAAAGGGTAACATCAGAAACTCTTATGGTGACTCTTGATATTAAGAGCTTATTCACTAGTATCCCAAATGAATTCGGTATAGAGGCAGTCAGGAAACATCTCAATGAATATGACAATATTAATAATAATGAGCAGTTTGTTATATGCACTTTGCTTGAACTGATATTAAATAATAATGTGTTTATGTTCCGAGATAATGTATATAGGCAGGCATGGGGGGTTGCCATGGGCACCCCTTGTGCTAATGCCTATGCGAACATAGCAATATATGAGTGGGAGAGGGAACATATATTTAATGAAGAGACCTTTATTAATAGAGCTATTTACTATAGGAGGTTTGTAGATGATATTATTCTCTTTTGGAATGGGACCTTAGAATCCCTGCAGGATTTTTGTGGAATATATGGGGAATACAACTTCATTCTTGAGCTTTACACATGAGGTTTCCTTGACAAGTATAAATTATCTTGATGTCTCTATAGTTAAAAGCGATGAGAATGGTTTTCTTACCTCCTTATATAGGAAGCCCTGTTGGAAAAATGAGATATTACACTATGAGAGCATGCACCCTAGGCACATCTTTCCCAATGTGGTTAGTAATCAGATGGACAGAGTTGTCAAACTCTGCAATACTGACAGTGAGAGAGAACGTCTCTTAGATTTCCAGGGGCAATGCTTTATGAATAGAGGCTATCCCACTCATATGGCTATGAACTATGGAGAGAATCATATAAATGTTCCCGAAACTAACTTTGGGAAGAGATACAAATATGAACATCAATTTAGATCACAGAAGGGCATGGTGCAATATGACATCAAATATACTAATGATGTCAAGTATATTAAAGAAATTTTGGTTAGGAACTGGAAATTATTAAGTATGAACAAGGAATTAATGACTATAGTAAGCAAATATCCAACATTTAGGTATAATAACTGTTTTAACTTAAAAAGGATGCTGTGCAAGGAAAAAGTCTCATACATACCCATAGATGTTAGAACTAATTACAGATTAGGAACATTTCCCTGCAAAAAATGTTGCATATGCAAATATATCACTAAAGAACAGCGATATGTGGATAGGGAATTGGGTGTGAGTCTTACCCCCAATTTTTACGCAACATGTGATACCACCAGTGTAATTTATTTAGCCACTTGTGACAGTTGCGATGCATTTTATGTGGGCCTTACAACACGTAGATTTAAAGATCGTGTGTATAACCACATTTATGATATACGGAAAAAGAATGATAATAATGTATTGGTTCGACACTGTCAGGAATTCGCGACTCATGGCTTTAGTTTTAGGGTGCTTCAAATTTTGTATCCTAACAAACGTGAAGGTGACACATTAGGAACCCTTGAATTATATGAATTAAGATGGATCTTGACGCTTAGGGCACATTTAGAACCTGGTCTTAACACATCAGTTAGTATAAGACCAGCCCTTCTATGAAACTGTGTCATTTCGTTAGTTAGAATTGGGATATATATTAGTTATTTTGTGCTTTACACTGCATGATGTATTTATGATGATTTATTGCATATAAATGAGTTGGTTTTAGAGTAATCAATATGTTTTGTTTTGCTGGAATGATGTGACTTCTAAATTGTACTTCCTGTCTTGTTTCACTCCTTCCTCCCCCCCCCTTTTTTCCCTTCCCTCTCCCCTCCCTTCCCTTTCCTCCTTCCGCCCCTCCCTCCCCCTCCCCCTCCTCTCCTCTTTTCCTCCCCTTTTTCTTTCCTTTTCTTTTCTTTTCTTTTTCCTTTTTTCTTTTTCTTTTTTCTTTTACTCCCCATTTCCTGTTTCTTTCTTTCTTTCCCATATTTTTTTAGTTAGCATTCTTAGTAGATTGTGATGTGTGATGTTTTTATTTTTACTTCTGGCAATGTTACACATATTAACTACGTATTCCAGGCTTTAATAATTTTTATATTTAAACAGTTTTTATAGTTTTCAATTTGATCAGATTTTTGCTTCTATATATATTCTTGTATGGTATGACTATGTTATATGCCATTTTGAGCCTGATCTAAAGCCAGTATTTGCTTGTAGAAAAAAGAGATTTTTTACTATTTCTAATTTGCATAATTAATTGGGCTTCTACCCGCCAATTTGGCTTATTGAGTAGGGTGTGTTTGAGTATATATACTGATGTATTTTTTATAATCACTACAACCTGATGAAGCGCACTTGTTAGTGCGTGAAAGCGCTTGTTTTACTCCAAATAAAAAGTCTTTTTATCATCGTGGTGGTTCCAGTAATTTGTTGGAATATTGTACAGGAAGCAGTTATGTATAAAAATTATTTTGTTATTTCGGAGCGAGGTTGAAAGTATTATGTTTAAGGAGAGTATTTTGGAGAATATCTATGGTGAACACAAAGTCTTAACCTTGTGACGAGCATGTGCAAGACCAGGACTGGTTAAGATGTTGTTTAAGCAGTGGTTTAAAACTATTGAGTTTTTTGGAGAGTTTTATTTGTGCAGGAATACTATTCCAGAGTTTAGCAATGCATTGGGACTAGAACGTGTCTCCTGCAACATTATTTGACTTATTTGTAAGTAATACAAATTTGTTAATAGAACAGAGGTCCCTTTCTGGACAGTAGGGGAGTAATAACTTTTGTAGTGCTGGACATTTTTCTGGATGATGAAAGAGTTTGTGTGCTGTATTTAGTTGTGAATATGTTAGGTAGTTGTGTAACTCAAGCCAGTTTAATTATTTTAAGCTATGACAATGGTGGGTCCTATGAGGGAGATTGGTGGCAAATTTAGCTACTTTATTGTAGCAGGAGGCAAGTTTCTTTCTTTGAGTATTGTTTGTTTGTAAGAATAGGAGCAGCATATAAGAATATAGCTTCATCGGTTCATAAGTGGTTACTGGACTATAGACCCGAAGGCCTTTATAAGCCTAGCCATGTGTGCCCAGTATAATACTAGAGAAACCCAATATAAGGATCATGCCTAAACTTGAGATCCTAGTTAGCAATGACTGCCCATATCTAGGAGAGTCATAGGTAAAATCCCTGGCAGGAATTTACGGTTTCCCATCTAGTCATCCAGGCTACACTTAAACAGAGTTATAGAGGGTTTTGTTTGATGTGAACTGGTAGCCTATTCCACAGGCATGGCAACCTCTGAGAGACATATCTGTCTCTCCAGCAGGCCCAATTTATGTTGCAGGTCAGGTTAAGGTCCCTGGAGTGGATGACCCTTCTCCCATTTGAATTGCGGATGTGCAAAATGTCCATTAGGTCTGGATCCGAGATTCCACTGTAGGCCAGGCACAAGTCTTCTTTTAGTAGTCTGTATGCTACTGAGTACAGTGACAGTGACTCCAGTCTGTCAATGTATGACATGTGCTGGAGATCCTGAATTGTCTTGGTTAGAAATCTCTGAGGTGTCTCATGTTGCTGCAGGTGCCTGGTAAGGTACATACGAAAGGGAGCATTGTACTCAATTATTGGCCTGATGAGGGTCGAGTACAGGGGTACTATGACCCCTTTTGCTCTTGAGGCAATGCCTTTGCTAATGAGGTGTGTGATGTAGAATGCCTTCCCTACCACAGAAGACACATGGTGATCAAAGTTTAAGCTACAGTCAACTTGCATCCCCAAGTCTTTCACTACTGAGTTGTTACTTCGGGTATTATTATTTATATGACAGTCTGCAGGGATATCATTTTACTGAAGGGAATGATAATGCATTTTTTTGCAATGAGTTTGAGCCCATGGCTTTGGCACCAATCATTGGGTTGTGTAAGTCCTTTTTGAAGTATATCATTTGGGGATTCAGTGATTGCACCTAATTTGCAGTTGTCAGCAAACTTAGTCAGCCACAGCCCCTCTGTTTTGGCCTGAACTTCTGAGAAGTATATTTCAAACAATAGATGGTCCCCCACTGGTGACAGGTCTGCTGGTTGAGGTAAATTCCCCAACATTGACTGAGTGTGATCTGTCAGTGAGCCAGTTAGCAACCCACCTGACAACGTAAGGGTTGATATTCATCTGGGAGAGTTTTTCAATGACGCTCAAATATGGGATTGCGTTGAAGGCCTTGGCTAAATCAAAGTAGGCTGTATGCATACATTTGCCCCCATCTGTAGCTCTGCTGACATTTTTGAAGAAGTCCACCAGGTTTAACCGGCATAATCTGCCTTTGACAAAACCAAACTATGTTGGATCAAGGGTTTGGAGATCATCTATATCCTTATTTATAAGGTCCATGATGATT
The DNA here is from genome assembly GCF_019279795.1 of Protopterus annectens. Classification (NCBI taxonomy): domain Eukaryota; kingdom Metazoa; phylum Chordata; order Ceratodontiformes; family Protopteridae; genus Protopterus; species Protopterus annectens. The sequence goes on along the minus strand of NC_056726.1, from coordinate 338,943,117 downwards.
TGTTCCATGGCCTTACAGATAAGGCTGGATAAGCTTATGGGTCTGTAGTTTCCAGGGTCTGTTGCTATACCCCCTTTATGAAGGGGGATGATGCTTTCTGTTTTCCATTGAGCAGGGACAATAACATTTTGCTAGGATAAAGAATCAATTGGCCAATACCACAACTTTGAGCTTTAGCCCTTTTTCAGCAGAGGCCCAGGGAGAAAAGCAGTACAGTTACACAGAATTTATACAAATTTTAAGAAAGTACGTACATAGTTTACAAAGTATAATGACAAAGGTCAAAAATAATTTACAGAGATTATATAAGCAAATCTTATAGTACAGTCACTAAAGTAATACATCCTTAGTATATACTTGTGCCCTATGTGACATCTGCAAGCATTAGAGCCAGAAATGATTAGTTGAATTAGGTAGGTTCTAAAACAAATCTGAGTTGTAAGTTTGAGCAGAGTAATCTACGCTACCTACAAGTAAAATCTCATAGTTCAGCTGTTAAGTAATGAGAGAGAAAGGAGGGAGTGGAGGTACTTTAGTGATAAAAGAAGAGTTGTATTTATTTTTGATGAAGATGGATACTCCTCCTACTTTGGTTCTGACACGTTCATTTTGCCGTCTGAAAGTGTGGAAGGCATTGTAGCTTTGCAAGGCTGGGGTATTCTCTTCAGCCCCGAATCAAGTTTCTGTGACTGCACAGATGTCAACATCCTCCAGGGAGAGGAATCCTTTCAGAGAGTGTAGTTTCTGATTTAAACTCCTGGCATTTAGAAGCATATCCTTTAATATATTTGTGAGTGATTCACATCAGAAATTTTGTTCTTGAGACCTTGCCTAAAGAAGCCACTATGGGGAAGTCAAGTGCCTTAGACAGTAACCAAAAGCCTAGAGGTGACAGATAAAGACTGTAGATCGGAGTGCAGGTGATGTGCGCAGTATCTTTAAGAAGTGTGTCAAGGCTTTATGTGCACATATATAATCCCAGACACGTGCATTCCGTGGGGCCATTTTGTAAGAGCAGTCACAATGTTAGCATGCATGAATGCACTTGTTAGTTTGTATATAAGTTAAAGTCAGTAACCTTAAGTAATTATGTGTTTGTATAAAATAAAGCTGCTTGAACAGACCCCATGAAGACTGCTCTACATGAGCTAAACTTGAAGCTCAATCATCTGAAGTATAAATTCAGACTTCCAGAAGTTACCTATGTTGGTCATTTGTTCACAAGTACAGGCTTGAGACCAGAACTGACCAAGCAAACCACTATTCTTGAAATGTCAGCACCAGATAATGTACAAGCTCTACAACGTTTTCTAGGCATAGTCAACTATTTAGGCAAGTTTATACCAGACTTCGGTGAGTTGACAGCATCTTTAAGAGAGCTAATATACAAAAATGCTGCATGATTATGGTTGGAACACCACCAGAAGGCATTTGAAGACATTAAGCAGAAAATTGCCACCCCACCTACATTAAGATACCATGACGTGAACAAACCAGTTACTCTTTCCTGTGATACTTCAAAATTTGGTCTTGGCACAGTCATACTTCAAAAGGGTAGACCAGCACCCTATGCATCTAGAACACTTATCCAAACTAAGATGCAGTATGCTCAGATTGAGAAAGAGGTTTTGGCAATATTATTTGCATGTTCAAAGTTTCATGATTATATTTATGGTCGAGCTATTCAGATTGCAACTGACCACCAACCTCTAGTTACTATTTTAAAGAAGCCTATGCATTCTGCTCCAGCGAGATTACAGAGAATGATGCTCAAATTGCAAAAGTACAATTTCAAAATGGTCTATACAAAAGGTAAATGGCTTTGTCTGGCTGATACCTTATCCAGATCACCCAGAAATACAATAGAACAGTTTGATGCAGAGAATTATGATGTCAGTGCATAATTTTTCCACCACTAGACCTGATGGGTTAAGAGATCACACTTATACTGATCCAGTTTTACAGAAGCTCAGTTACTGCTTTAATGTTGGATGGCTGTCAAAGCAATCTAGTATACCACCTGAAGTGCAAACCTATTTTCCTTACAGAAATGAATTGTTGATGGAAAATGGCATTATTTTCAAAGGTCCTAAAATTGTTGTTCCTGCTTCCTTACAACAAGAGTATATCCAGATTTTGCATCATGGTCACCCGGGATCCACATCCAGTAAGAGAAGAGCCACAGAATGTTTTGGCCTTCCTTACCAAAGGATATTGATAAAGTACTTTCTTCTTGTTCAGTATGCCATAGTACTAGACTGCATTTGCAAAGACAACCAGTTCAGTTATGTCCAGTTCCTGAACTACCTTCGTCAGTTGTTGCAACTGATATCTTTGAGTGGAACAATCAATACTATTTGGTTATGGTAGACTCAGTTCATGGCAATCCACACAAAGTTCTCTCAATTTACTAGCCAGTTGTTTTCAGAAGTTTGCAAAAGAGTGAGACTTTGTACATGTCACTAGTAGTCCTGGAATATCCTCAGTCCAATGGTCTAGCTGAACTTGCAGTACAGAGTGCAAAGCAATTACTTGATGGGTTAAAGCGTGACAACACTGATGTGTTCTTAAATTTACTTAATTTCAGAAACGTACCCCGGTGACAATATTCTTGGCTCACTTGGTCAAAGATTACTTTCCAGGCAAGCTAGAACTACACTACCCATTAATTCCAGTCTGTTGAAGCCTAAACCTAAAAACAATAAAGCCATCAAGGCTCAGTTGTTTAAGAAGCTAATATCCAGAAATCTAGTTATGACTGAAGCAGATTACTTCGTCCATTGAGGGAAGGAGAGATGGTAAGAATCCAGACAACGAAAGTTTTTTATCAAGTAGGACAGATTACAGGCATCTGTGCTGAACCAAGCTCTTACCTGGTAGACTCCAAAGTGTGGAACATAGGAGAAATCATGGACATCTTCTTCCTGTATGAGAATCGCCATCACCATCACAACATTGTTTCCGTGATCCAGACTTCAAATCTAAGAGTGAATCAGACACTGCTCTCATACCAGAATGTGTTTGAAATTCTGATTCCATTCCCGAAAATGATCAGATCATTCCACAGGTCAAACATTTTGCAGACACAGTTGCATTTGCTAAGTCTCATTCACCATTTTATATCACACGATATGGACGAGTGTCAAAGCCTAGTGTGAAATACGCAGCAACATGGAGTGTAAAATACGCAGCAACATGGATTTGATTGTATATATATATCAGTGTATTTAGCATTGTATAATGCATGACAAAAAATTATTTGTATACATACTAACATATTAAGACATTGTTTAAAGAGCAGAGAAAAAAGACATTGAAAGAATGGAAGGTAAATACTTTTCCTGACAGGGGAATAAGGATTTAATAAAAATGTAAGAATGGAGGAAGTAGAACAGGTAATAAAAATAATGAATTTAGATTCAGCAGCAGGACCAGATGGAATAGAATACAAAATGTATAAAAATATGACTAAAGAGCAAAAGAAATGGTTTCTAAAGATATTAAATGAATGGTTAGAAAAAGGTTTCAGGTATAAAGAGTTATGCAGAGGTATCATTTGGTTTATATGGTAAAAAGGAGAGAAGGAAGAAATATAGAACTGGAGAGCAGTTGTGCTAAGTAATATGTATTATAAGATTTTTATGAAAATATTACAAAAAAGGATGGAAGAAAAAGTAGTTAATATTGCAAATTAACACGTTTGGCATAAAAAGAGAAAAAGTTTATTTATTTTACATTTGTTGACCGGGATAGTCCGACTGCATACTTGTCCATTTTCAGTGGAGGCCTGGCGGGAAAAGCTTCATACATACATAAAGAAAAACTGTTACATTAAACAAGTTAAAGCACTGCTACAGATACGATACATAGTTCAAGATTTATTGTTAATATTTAGGGAAATAGCAGATGATATAATATTTAGATATGTTCAGGCAAACGTAATGGTAAGAAATTTAAGCAAAGCATTGATTCAATTCACCATTCAATATTATGGTATATATTTGATATATATATAATATAAGTAAGAGGCTTAAATAGTTGTGCATGTCAGCATATAAGTATAACATAGTGAAGACTAGGATAAACAGATGACTGAGCAATGGTATAAAGGTAGAAAAGGGTATTAGACAAGGTTGTCCATTTTGCGGTACATTATTTGTATTAGTAATGAATGCAGTAGCTACATACATTTATTTATTTTATTTTACATTTGTGACCAGGATAGTCCGACTGGATACATGTCCATTATCAGTGGAGGCCCGGGGAGAAAAGCTCCACATAACAAAACAAAACAGAGACAGTACATACATTACTGAGTTATAAACTCAGGAAACATATCAAAATATAAACAAAGGATACAAGCAGATATCATAATTCACAATGTGCAGGCATACATATGATATGAGGCATGGGTAATTAGCTAAATAGCAGATTGGGTAGCAAAACATGATTTAGTGGAGTTGTTAATCAGGTTTAGTACAAGGGCACAGCCAATGAGATATGAGGTATTTTTGAGGTCTCTTTTAAATAGGGGTAGTGAGGTTTCCCTGGTAATGGTAGTAGAGAATAAATTCCAGATTTTACCAAATGAGTTGGCAAATAGAGCATCGCCTGCAGAGTTGGTGGATTTTTGGGTCAGTATCATTAGTTTATTAGGTGAGCGTAGTGGCCTGGGGGCACTATTAATAAGGAGATGGATGCTGTGAGCTGTAGCTCAAATAAAGGGATAAAAATGTCCATTTTATTAAATTATGCAGATGATATTATTATTTACAACAAAGAATGAAGCAAGTGTGGATGCAGTGATAAAACAAATGCAATAAATTATGCAGATTATTGGTTTTGTATTAAATAAAGACAAAGGTCAAGATTTAGGTTTTGAGGGAAAGATTAGTGGAATTAATTTCAATAAGATAAAACTGAGATCTTTGGGATAAACTTCGTGAAACAAGAAACTGTAAATTACATATGGAAGGAAAAACACAGGAAATAAAATACATTTGTGTTTTGGAAGTCTTTTAGGCTTTCCTTTAAAAGGAACGTTTATTTAGTACATTCTGTTTTGTTAGCAAAGATTACTTATTTAGGTGGTGTTTATAGTATTCCTTTGAACTTATAGAAAGATGTATATAATATAATATTTTCTTTTGTTTGGGGATCAAGGTTGAAACCTGTGAAAAGAGGGATGTTGTATGTCAAAAGTAAAAAAGGAGGCTTAGGGCTAATAAACCCTATAGTGTTTATATCATCATTAAACTTATATACAGTAATGAAATGTTTAAAGGAAAATGAGGGTTCATTATTAATGAACATATTAAGCTTAAAATATAAATCAGAAGGGTTGTTTTCTTAAAGAAAAGAGTGGGTTTGTTGAAATAAACAAATGGAAAATTATCAAGACAAGATTATATTGTGGAAAATAAATGTGAATTAAATTAATAATAAGAGAAAGGAATGGTATGCTAAGATTATATTAGAGGATATATCCTTAGAAGGAATTAAACATTGAGAAAATAAATGCCATTATTCCAGAAAGAAAAGATGGAAAAATATGTAGAAGATCAAGATTTTTTATGGAGAATGTCTATACAAAAATTAACAGTGAAGGCGAATATGCCATATAAAACACAGAGTCTGTTTATATTGTGGAGAATTTGAAACTTATGAACATGTTTTTTGAATATAAAAGATCAAACATTTTATGGATAAAGATTATAGATAAGAAATATGTAAATGAATTTAAAGATGTACATACTTTTAACATGGATATAATTGAATTTGGGTATTACAGAAACAAAACTAAGAAAGAGGTTGAGAGTCTTGATAAAATATATTTGCTATATTATGGTTGATCTGGAATCAGAGAGTTAAGGAAATTATGTTTAATGAAAAATGGGGATTGGCAATGATGTTGAAAAAAAAATAAAGTATTGGTTGAGGAAATTGGAGTGGGGGTCCAAAAATTAAAAGGTATGTGATATATATGATGAAGCTCCCTTTCTTCCTTTCTCCCTCTCTTTTTTACCTCCCTTTCTAACTTCAAACATGACCTGATACTGTATCTCCATAACAACCTTATATGTACCTGTAACCACCCTACTCAACTCCTCCCTCTCCCTATTACCACTAAGTCTGATCTATAAGACCTTTCCTGTTTCAATGACTTACTATATTTATATGCTTTCCCTATTACACCCTCCCTCATGATCACTACATCCCTCCTCTACTACTTTCTTTTTCTGTACCATCTCTACCTCTTATCTGAGGCCCTTTGTACATACACATTTCTCTCTCTTTTTTTTTTTGACACCTACACTAGTTTCGTCCTCAGATCTGCGGCCCCCTGCACTTACACAATTTCTCCTTCTAGCCTCTAATAATACCATATTATTTACAAATGATTACCTATAACCTTAATTCCCTTACTGCATTCTTCTTGATTTATCGTTGTTTTTCCTTTTACACCCTTATTATTATATTTTTGTATATAGCTATGTTTAGTTCCATTGAGCATATTATTTTTTTTTCTTTTCCATTGTATTCATGACATTGTTTTGCTCTGTATTATTGTAAACCTGTCTCTACTTGTATGTCTGTTTGGGGATTTTCCCCCCTCGAGTCTCACTGAAAAAGGGTAAATTCTTACCCAGCTGGACCAACCCGGTTAACAAATGCAAAATAAATAAATAAAGCAATAAGCTTTATCTCTCTCTCTTAAACCAGGCTGCCTCGTGGTTTTGGCGTCTTTTCAGGCTTGCTAGTTGTTGCTGAAGCACCTACCAAGGGGAGAAACCGCTGAGAGAAAAAAAGGAGCCACTTTTGTGATTTTAAGTATTTTCTTCTGATTTTTTGTTAAGTTTTACTGCTTTGCCGCCTACTTTTTGGCATTTTCCGGCTTGCTAAAGTTTATATCTGTAACAGTAACAGTACTTGGAACACATCTAGAGCCTGTTTACTGCATTCCCTGTGTTGCACTTATTTTAAAATAGTTTTTTTTCTCTAAAAACTGCATTTTACCTGATTTTGGCCTAGCACTCAAGTGTGAGGTCATTTATTGCACTGTTGTGATTATTTTGCTGCTTGTGTATCACTGCTACCTTTAAACTACAACAAAAAGAAAAAAAAAAAACTAAAAAATCTTGCTTTTTTCCCACTTTCTGAAAGTTAAGAAAGTTCAGTTACAGATTTGCTGTTCTGAACTGTTTGGAAGTTTCTAGAAGGCCAGTGCTTGCCTGGGCTAAAGGGAAGTCTCTGTGTTCACCAGTTTGAGTGGTTAACACTGAACAGCCTGCCTGTCCCTGGAGGAGTGGTTACTACCTAGAAGCTGTAGTTTTATTGGCCATTTTGGGTCAGTTCTAAACTCCTTGATCTCTCTCTCTTAAAACCAGGCTGCCTCATGGTTTTGGCATCTTTTCAAGCTTGCTAGTTGTTGCTGACACACCTACCAAGGGAAGAAAATGCTGAGAGAAGAAAAGGAGCCACTTTTGTGATTTTAAGTATTTTCTTCTGATTTTTTGTTAAGTTTTACTGCTTTGCTTGCCGCCTACATTTTGGCATTTTCCGGCTTGCTAAAGTTTATATCTGTAACAGTAACAGTACTTGGAACACATCTAGAGCCTGTTTACTGCATTTCCTGTGTTGCACTTATTTTAAAATCGTTTTTTTCTCTAAAAACTGCATTTTACCTGTTTTTGGCCTAGCACTCAAGTGTGGGGTCATTTATTGCACTGTTGTGATTATTTTGCTGCTTGTGTATCTCTGCTACCTTTAAACTACAACAAAAAGAAAAAGAAAACAAAAAAATCTTGCTTTTTTCCCACTTTCTGAAAGTTAAGAAAGTTCAGTTACAGATTTGCTGTTCTGAACTGTTTGGAAGTTTCTAGAAGGCCAGTGCTTGCTTGGGCTAAAGGGAAGTCTCTGTGTTCACCAGTGGGAGTGGTTAACACTGAACAGCCTGCCTGTCCCTGGAGGAGTGGTTACTACCTGGAAGCTGTAGTTTTATTGGCCATTTTGGGTCAATTCTAAACTCCTTGATCTCTCTCTCTTAAAACCCTACAACTCTCTTTTTGCGCAGTTTTGCACACTGAGCAGTGTCGCCTAAACAGGTTTAAACTATTCCAGGCTCCACAAAGTCTGCTCTTCACTTTTTCCCTTAGAACTGTTCAAACTCTCAAATTAATCACTCTATTCTCTTTCTAAAGCCCTGCACTTGCTCAGCTCTTATAAGGAAACACTAACTAACTAAAGCACTACACCCTCCTTGACTTCTCATAAGTATTAGACTCCCGATTGGTCCTTCCTGATCAAGTGAAAAATCAGTTCCCTTCCCTAATCTGATTAGTAAAAAAAACAGTTCCCTATACTAATCTGGTATGTCCAAGGGTCAGTTTCAAGGTTACTCTCCAGTCCAGCTGGTGAATCTGGGAATTTTGAGGCAATGTTACAATTGCCTTATGTACACAGACAACCCTCTCCTCCTTCCAACAAACTCTAATACATGTGAGAGATGCAGTTACACAGCCAAACTGGAGGCAGAGCTCTCTCAACCCAAGACTGGCACAGTCAGTCAGGAGGAAAAGGTAACCACCCACACCGCAAATACAGTCTCACACAGACCTATTGCATCTGCATACCCAACACATAAACATACAAAAACATACTCGGAGGCTCTAAATAAAAATCTGCCTAAACAGCAAAGACCTCCTAAGCAGATATCCAAGCAACAGCCACCCCTCAACAATATCTACAAATCACATATCTCACAAAATCAGTGTGCCTCACAGTCACAGCCCATAAGGCCAAACAACACACCAAATACACTTGTTATAGGGGACTGTATTGTCCGGCACACTGACGTCCCACTCACCAGACTGAACAAGGGAAAGGTCACTGTAAGCTGCCTGTCAGGTGCCAGGATCCGCCACATAATGCAAGGACTCAGGTCACTCCAAAGCAAGTACAAGTATGATTCCATCATTGTCCATGCTGGTGTGAATGACCTGAGACGTACCTCTCTGGACTACATGAAAAGAGACATAGAGGAGCTCTCTGACCATGTAGCCCAGGCTGGTATGTCCCTGACCTTGAGTAGCATCTTGCCCTCACCAAGAATGATGCCACAGTATAAAGACAAAATGATCAGTTTCAACAATTGGCTAAAGTATTGGTGTCATTCAAAGTGGATCCAGTGTCTGTCAGCCTGGGATGACATGCTCGACAAGCCACGTTGCTTCGCTAGGGACGGCTTGCACCTATCACCCTTAGGCTTTCGTATACTGGCCAAGGCTCTTGCCACCCCCATAGTGCCTTTTTTAGGCAAGGCTCAAAGGACAAACCCACCTCCATAGACAACCCAAAGATAAAAAAACTAAAGGTAATGCTACTCAATGCCAGAAGTCTAAACTTCAAGATGCACACACTCGAGACTCTCCTCAGGTATGGAGAAAATCGATGTCTGTGCAGTAACAGAAACCTGGTTCAAGGCTCCTGAGAGCACCCCAGCACTACCAGGTTATAACTCATACCATGCGTTTCGGCCCCAAAACTCGGACCGAAGCACAAAAGGAGGGGGAGTATCTATATTCATCAAAGATACCTACACCTCCAGGTTAGTGGCACTGAACGAAGCATCGGAAACCATCCATGTGCAACTAACAGCGGGCAAAATTGCCTTTCAGTTTGTAGCCTGCTACAGAACACCCTCCCTATTAGAGGAGCCCCACTTGGCATTCCTGAGAACACTGGAATAACACTATGTTATTGGGTGACTTCAACTACCCATACATTGACTGGGAAAACTACTCAAGCCCAAACACCCTCGCCCAATGGTTCCTTGAATTTATAAACTCTAACACAATGGAACAACTGGTCACCACTCCCACAAGAGGGAACAACATATTGGACCTGGTCATCACCAACATGAGGACTCTATGTTCCACACCAGAGGTAAACCCCTCATTGGTAAGATCAGACCATAAACAAATTTCCCTGAACATCCATATCCCATCCCCACCCCCAGCCAAGGAAATCACTGTAAAGAATTTCTCAAAAGCCAACTTTGCACTTCTCAAGACTGAGGTGGAATCCTTCAAAGCCCCTGGGCCAGAGGATAATACAGCCCAATCCGCAGAATCCTTTACAGATGCATTATATGAGCACCTGCAGGAATGCCTGGATTGTACTATCCCAAATAAAACCAAGACTCACTTCTCCAAAAACAGGAGACCAGTCTGGTGGACCCCGGCCATAAATAAGCTATACAACAGAAGGAGGAAGCTACTACACGACAGAGCAAAATCCCAAAAAGGGAAGGCATCTCTGATCAGTATTAGCAAGAAACTTGGATCCCTCATAAAATCATCAAAGGCCAGTTTCGAAAGAAAAATTGCCCTAGACACTAAAGATAATCACAAGGCCTTCTTTAATTATGTCAGAAACATGGGCGGAAACTCCCAGATATGCTCTGAATTGTTGCATAACGGTACAAAATATACCGAACCTACAGACATAGCCAACATCCTGGCAGACAGATTCAGTGCAAACTTCTCCTCGCCTTCCCCCCAAAGGAGCAAACGCCTATCCCAACTGAATGTAACCTCCCTGACATCACAGATGCACAGGTGAAAGCTGCCCTCGCCAAAGCAAAAAACACAGCATCTATGGGACCGGACAGTGTCCCAGGCTATGTCTTACATGAGCTCCAAGAAGAACTGAACCCTCACATTAAGTCACTGTTCAAACTTAGCCTTACTACAGGATATGTACCCAAAGAATGGTGTACAGCTACAGTGGTCCCACTCCACAAAGGTGGTGCCACAACAGACCCCGGAAACTATCGCCCCATAAGCCTGACTAGTCTGGTCTGTAAAGCTATGAAGCGTATTATCATGGAACTCATAAACAAAGACATTGGGAGTCTCCAGACACTGGACCCTACCCAATTCGGCTTTGTTAAGAGCAGATCTTGCCTCTTAAACCTAGTTGATTTCTTTGAAACAGTTACCAAAGCCATAGATGAGGGCAAGGTAGTCCACACAGCCTACCTGGACCTCGCAAAAGCCTTCGACACAATACCCTACTCGGGCATCATAAATAAGCTTACCAGCTTAAATATCAACCCCTATATCACAAGATGGGTTGCAAACTGGCTCAGAGATAGAACCCACATGGTCAGAATTGCAGGTGCCATGTCCGAATCCAAACCAGTTACAAGTGGCTTCCCACAGGGCTCAGTTCTGGGACCTCTCTTGTTCGGTATATACTTCTCTGAGGTTCAGGCTAACAAAGGGGGATTATGGCTGACAAAGTTCGCAGATGACTGCAAACTGGGGGCCATAATCGAATCTCCAGCTGACACAAGCATCCTCCAAAAGGGTCTCACAGAGACGGATTCTTGGTGCCAGAGCCACGGCCTCAAGCTAAATGCTAAAAAGTGCATAGTCATCCCCTTTGGGAAAAACAAGGTGTCCACAAATTACCACATAGGTGGTAATCCATTAAGTACGGAAGAAGTAATTAGAGATTTGGGGACCAATGGAGATAGCAATCTCTCCTTTGATAATCACGTTGCCCAAGTGGTTAGAAAGACCTTCTATATAGCCCACCTTATCACAAAAGGGTTCGCATCTAGATCAAGAGAGGTCATTGTGCCCCTCTACTCGTCACTCACCAGGCCCATAATTGAATACAATGCCCCTTTTGGGATGTACCTTACCCGACACCTGCAGCAACTGGAGAGACCACAAAAGTACCTCACCAAGAGGATCATGGGCTACAAACAGATGCCCTATGCAGCTCGACTAAAGAAACTCCAGCTCTACTCAGTTGCTTACCACCTACTCAGAGGCGATCTATGCCTGACGTACAAAGCCATGTCAAACCCAGAATTAATGGACATGCTCCACCTCAAAAAACCCAAGTCCCTTAGAGCTATATGCTCCAGGGACCTAAACCTCAGCACAAAAATAAATAGGACATGCTGGAGGGACAGATTAATTTCCCAGAGGCTCCCCTCACTCTGGAATAGAATCCCAATTCATATTAGACATAGCCCCTCGCTGACCCTCTTCAAGCAAAATTTGAACGCGTGGATGGGAAATCGCAAATTCACCCCTGGGATCTCTCCTGTGTCCCTGCTAGACAGAGGCACAGTAAACTAATCTTAAAAGGGTACCTTCTGTGACCTACTTTACAGAGGCACAGTAGGCTAATCTAATAGGGAGGCAGAAGCCAAATACACTCTGGCTAGGCTTATAAATGCCCTAGGGCAGATAGCCTAGTATCTACCTATGAACCTATGAACCTAAATATAAAACAAGGATGTGACATATGTATATATATTGTAAATAACTAAGACTGTAAATAACTATTGATTGTGTAAATACTTATAGATTATAAAACTAAAGAACCCCTACTCTTTTTGATAGGTATTGTGTGATGTTGTACATCCAGCAGCTCAAGCATATGGGATCTTGTTTTAACATTTCATGTGAAGGATGGCACACTGAGGAGTGCAGCACTCCCTAATTCTGCACAGCAGTATCAGCAATCAGAAAACTAATCCAGTTATCTTGGGTGAGAATTGATCCCACAGCCTTCTGATCTGCCAGCAGTAAAGGTGAGTGTGCTACCCATTTAGCCACTGGCACTACTACATTTAATAATAACGCCCAGTTTGCAGTCATCAGCAAACTTAGTTGTCCAAAGGTCTCGGTTCTCAGTCTGGAGTTCAAAGAAGTTGATGCTGAAAATAAGGGATACCAATATTAAACCTTGTGAAACACGACTAGTTACCTTCATACTGCCTGGGAAGGCACTTTCCACTTGAACTATGTGGATGCCATATTTCAGCCAGCTGGCTGTCCACCTCACCACATATGGATCTGCTTTTAAGACACTTAGCTTGTTTACAATGCTAGCATAGGGTGTAGTGTGAAATGATTTGGCCAGATATAAAGAAGCGATCAAAACGACATCTCTCAACAGCCAGTGTCATCTTCACAAGGAAGATAACTAAATTGAGAAGGCAGGATCTCCCTTTAAAAAAACAAAAACTGATGTGGTTCTAGCTTAATAGGGTTTTTGATAGTATAATTTAAGAGGTCAGATATGACCTGCATCATGGTTTTGTTAATTGAGTTAATCAGGCTAATTGATCTGTAGTTTCCTTGGTCAGAGCCAGACTTGTGTAGGGGCATCACTACTGCAGTTCACCATACTTTGGGAACAAATTGTGTAGCTAAGCTCAAGTTAAACAATTTAAGGGGAGGCCCATAAGGGGACATTTGGTGCCATTTATTAGGCATCCAGGTAAATTATCAGGCCCCGTGGAAGTATTTTTCCTTTTAAAGAGTACATTTAGTACATGTATTTTTGTCATATTAGGAGTTGTGCAGGATTTAAGACTTTGTGGAATTAAAATAATTGTTCTGGGGTAAAGCTTGCAGTAGACTTTTCTGCTAGTATATTTGCTATGTCCACTGGGCCAGAGAGAGTGGTGCCATTTTGGGTAAGTCCAGAACATTGCTGGGTACTATTTCTTAGGTTCTTAATGTAACTAAAAAAAGACTTAGGTTTCCAAAGCTGAGCTAAGCTCATGATTTGCCTTATTAGCCCTGATAGTAGTTTGTATTCCCTTAATGATTATTGTCTTATTTATTGTTTTTGTATCTGATTGATATGCTGGTCCTTAGTCAGTATTCAGCCATGACTGAAGTATAGAAGATGCAAAAGTACAAGCAAAAATATTCTTGATGCTGACTTTAATACAAGGAATTTTGGATCTGCTCTAAGATTTCAGATTTTTTTTCTCTTTTGATGGGATGGTTTGTTCTTAATCATCCTATTAAAATTGGCTCCAGTAGGGACAGCCAGGTCTAGGCACTTACTTGTGTGGAAATATAACGCCTCTGTACAAACAACAGCGGTGTCAGTGTCAGGTCTGGTGATGTTACAAGTGAATTTGAATAGTTCATCATAGAGTTTGAGGATATTTTTCCACTTGAAATCTCTGAATTTAGAATTTTTGACTGCTGTGATTTTGGAGGTTTTGAAAGCGAAAGCTACACGTTTATGGCCAGACATAACCAGGGACGGAGAAACCAGACACGTGGTACATGTATTGGTTATATTACTTAGTAACATATCAAGAATATTTTGTCCTCTAGTTGGTTTGTTAACTATGTGTTCCAAATAGTTTGTATTTATTATGTCTAAGAAGCTCTGGCTATACAAATCTTTGAAGGTATGGACGTTCCAGTTTATTGAAGGTAGCTGAAATCTCCCATCGTAAAGGAATTTGTGGTACCAGATAGTTCTTCAAGTACACTTAGGAATCTTATGTGGTCATCAGGGAACATGGAGGGTGTCCATTAGCAGATGGTTTGTCTTGTTCAAGGTAAGTTGGAGTTTAATGAGCTCAGTTTGTGAGTCTTTATGAAACTGATCAGAGTTCCTGTGTTCTTTGACAAATATGGGAATGCCACCTGTAATTTCAGTCAGGCCTGAATGGATGGTATGCACAAAACCTTTGTGTGGAGGGAGTTCCATCTTTACATTATAAACAAGTCTCTCTAACTACCCAAACATGAATGTGTTAAAGTTGAAAGAGGACCTCAAGATCATGTAATTTGTTGTTAAGACTTCTGTTGTTGAGATATGGTCTGAGTTAGGCTGGAAATGGCTGCATTGATATCTGCTATGTTGGGATGTAGATTTGCTGGTCTCTGCCTAAATGAAATGGCACTGTGAGGATAGCATGGGTTTAGGCAGAATGTGAAAACAATAGATTAAGATGTGCAGGCCATACTTTGTAAGGCAAATTGGATTGTCAATCACCTCTTCCCATACTGGACCCCTACCCCACCTCCAGAATGACACCAACCACTAAGTCAATCATGTTTTCATTGTATATAAGTAATTTTCTCGGTGAACGAAGGATTCTTCGTAGGAAATGTGTCTTGGCTGCCTTGAACAAAAGCATTCTGAGGTCCAGCATATCTCTGTCTGTATATCCCTCAAGGTGATGTACTTCAAGCCATTCACACCAAATTATACCACCTCAGATGGGGCTCAAACGCACAGTCACTGGAGCAGGGAACTGCTTCTGCATGAATTAGGCTGCTGGGGCCTGTGAAGGAAAATCACGTCACAGCAAATGATACAGCCATCTGCTATCTGTACTCACATGGTAATTTTCTAGATTACAGATTCAAAGAAGTTGCATGCCCATTCTTAATTATTTGCAAAAAGTTCTTTCTTTGTTTAGTCTAAATCTGTTGTAGTTTTCATTTCTTAAATTTATTAATTTAACTGGGTATGTGGCATGGTCCATCACTGACCCTTCATTTTCAGATGTAACCTGAACCATACAGCCAAATTGTGAGTAATTTTAAAGTAGTCAGTCAGACAGCATGTTTTTGTGAGTGGGAACCAGCTAAACTACCCATAGAAAACCTATGCAGATACAGACTGTACATACAAGCTCCACACAAACAACGACCAGAGGTAAGGAATAAATCCTGGATTTGATTCTGGAGATATGAGGTAGAAATCTTAACCTAGTGAGCCACTTTCCTGTCAAATGTTTACCCACCATGCAGGAAGTTTTAAAATGTGGTTTTATGAAAAGGCTCTAGTTTTTTGAACCCACAGTATTTTTTCCAAGTTACTTAGTGCCTAAACATTTATTATTTATTATTATTTATTTGCTTTTGTTAACCAGGAGAGTCCACTCGGTTGGTGTGAGCCCATTTTTAATGAAGGCCTGGGGAAAAAAGCTCCAAAAACAATGTACATAATAAAGAATTTGTTTAGAAAGTAAATAACAGCATATAACAATATACAAGAGTAACGACATAAGAGTCAGTAGTAACATTGACAATATATTCAGAATATCAGACAAATTATAATAATTTACACTTACACAATTTTTTTAACCATGTGAGGCAGGATGAGGTACACTGTGCTGTAATTAAGGGTGCATACTTTATTAGGGAGAGTGAAGCAGAGTGTGGGTATCTGAGAGATGAGTCAAATCAGGAATCAGGTTTATACAGGGACACCATCTGACTTACAAGACTAAATGCAGTCTGTAAAGAGAACATGACTGTAGTGCACATTCATTTCAGGAAAAATCCTGTCTCAGCCACTAAGACTTCCCAGTATAAACCCCAGCTGCATGTTGTAGAGGGATGGGGCCCTGACTGCAACCCAGATGACCAAAGCATAGTTAAAGATCCAATCACTGGAGGTGCCAAGGAAGGTGGTGCGGGGTCGGGTGGGAAGAAGTGATATTTTGCTAGTAACGTGCTCTGGAAGGAAGGGAAGGATCCCATATCTGTTATTAGAGACTAGCTAGTGATTTTGATTGTACTGTGATCATAAAACTGGTTTCCATTCAGAATCTGGTAAGTCTAGTGCTGACTGAAGTTATATGTGGTGATCAGAGGTTTTCAGTGCACTACCAGTTTTGGAAACAAATGTCAGCTTTGCATTTGCAGCCAGAACTGGATAGCTTTAAACAGTAACAGCTGCTTGCTGAAAATGTAGTAAGCAGTTTGTTAAAATTTAAAAGGAAAGAAGAGCTTTTATGATTTGCTCCTCATCTTAGAAGCACCAGGTCATAGAATGGACCTTTTTTTTCATAGCACAGATCATGATGAACTAATATAGCTTGCTCCTTAGATGAGGAGGAGACAGATTGTTTTTTTTTCTTTTTGCTCAGAAACACAGAGTTAAGTAGTGTAGATCATGTAGAGTGGACATGGCTTAGTTCTTAGATGAGGAGTGCCAACTCAGGAAGTGGATCATTTTTTTGCTGGTCAACTTAAAGTTAAAGGGGAGGGGGATTAATATTGGGCGATGATGCTGGGCACCAAAAAAGCTAGCTACACATATTGTAGTGATGTGTATGGCAATAGCTACTCTGCCTGTCTTGGCATTATAAAAAATTCCCAGGTACACTAGAGTGTATATGACTGAGACACATGAGACTTCATTTTGAGTTTCCACATCACCTCCCCAATCTGCCAGTGGCATAGGTAGTGTCTCACCTTTGGGGATAGTACCAGTGACAGAAAGATTAATTGTAGTTGGAGCAGGAATTAGCGATGATCAGCTGGTAGGTTCCCACTGGAAAGCAGTCAAGAAAAAAAAAAGACTTCCACATATTATATTTAGAAGCAAAATGTGAAGTGGTCAGCACTCCACTTGTGTACAATGTATGAATTTCACCTTCATTTGGAGCTCAAAAGTAGGTATTGAACATATTTTCTCAGCTCTAAATGACATGTAGATAAAATGTTACGAGCTGAGGACAGAGGATTTGCAAAGAGCTCTATCAGATTCTCTGATTATAAAGATGGTCTAGAAGCAGCATACTCTGCCCGATAACTTTAATATTAGTGATTACTAAATAAATGTTTTTGAAGTGCTTGGCTCAAGTCCAGAGCTGTTTCTCTACCTCATCTCATTGGCATTTACAAATTATGTATTCACAAAGCATACCTCTCAACCTCTTAGAGCAAGACATCTGGACAAAGCAGCAAATAATGGGGGGACAAAGGACCAAAACTGGGGATATTTTATAAATATTGCTCTTAAAAACTTAGAAAATTGATAGAATAACAAGTTTTGCATTAGCATGAATTTTCTGAAGGATATGAATTCTGGAAATAATGTCTGACTTCATTGCTCAGTGATTTGCCAAAACAAAAAAACAATTTTAGGAGAAATAGACCTAAAATATGAATAAAAAATCTGGATAGTCTGTGAAAATCTGGAATGTTGAGAGCTATTCCACAAAGTAAAAGATAATATTCATAGGTTGTATATACTTTCCTGTAAGCAGGAAACACACACACACACACACACACACACACACACACACACACACACACACACACACACACACACACACACAATAACATTAACATTTTAGCAATGCTGCATAGGAACTTTACTTCCTTTTACACCACCTCTGTCTGTTGATTAAGCCTAGGAAAGCATAAGATGAAAACTTTGATAAAACTTGGATAAAATCTTTTTTTTTTTTTTTTTTTATATATAACTTTTATTTCAGATGTGTTACAGGAAGAACCAAGACAATATTTGTTGCATTATGTTGATTCAAACATTAAAAAGAAGGCAGCAAAATGGATGAGCAAGCTAGAATGTCGGTCATCTGTTAATGTTTTGAATTTATGGAGTTTTATTTTTTAAGTATATTGGAAAAATACAAGAATGGAAAATTATCAGAAAGTTGTACAGAACTATAGTTTGTGTAATAGTTACTGCTGGAATCGTCGGTATCCTGTCAGACAAGCCCCAGAGTTACTAGGCAGCAAGCAGGAATAGAACAAGAGCTTCACTAAGTAGATGTCTCTGTTAAATAATAAAAAAAAAGCCATGGGAAGTAAACTGCCTGAGGTGAGTTCCACACAGTGATGGGGCTGTCAAGGCACGCCTTCTTTTCATGCAAAGCTTCCACTTATAAGATTGCTCAGGCTGAGTTTGTTCAGGGGTGGGGCCTACCACATGCACAGACTAACTCACACACTCCTACACATTCTGAAGTCTCAGGAGCTGACCTGACAAAGCAGTCTTTCAGAATCATCAACAGTAAGCCTCTTTTTATTTATTTTATCTTCAGTGTGAACTACTATATTTGTAGCAAAAAGCTCAGGCTCTTAGGTTTGTTTGTATATGAATTAGAGTCCAGAATGAGTTCTTGATTGTGTACAGATGTTTGTTTTAGTTTTCGTTCTTAGCCATGGAGAACTAGCAGGTTAACCAGTTTTGAGTGTACCAAACGAGAGAGTGCATTATTTCTGGAATGTATACACACCCGTTCTGCATGTTATTGTAACTGCTTAGTGCTAATTCTGCCCTAAGTCTGTGGGAAGCCTGCAGAAAAGTTAGTAACTCAGAATGCATGGCAGCATCTTCTTTTTCTCTGCACTCTGCAGTTCATTCCAGAGGATTAAGAGAAAACCTCTTGGGAGTAGGGCTAATAACAGCCTGTAGTAATGGAGCACACCAGCCTTACTAATTTGTAAACAGTTCTACTCTATATAAAAATGATGCACACTGAAAATCAGGCGCCTGTTAGGACTTATCTCTGAGATTTTTTTAACATAAGACATCACAATAGATATGTCACCTTTGACAACTTTGTGTTTTTGTTAAAATGACACTATCATTTGCAGTCATGGAAAGTCATATTTCGCAACCTCTTAGAGCAAGAAATCTGGACAAAACCATAAATAATGGGGGAACAAAGGCCTAAAAACTGGGTCACTTTAAATACTGCACTTACAAACTTAGAAAGTTGATAGAATGACAAGTTTTGCATTAGCTTACATTTTCTGAAGGGTATGACGTCTCAAAGTCAAATGTCTGCCATAATTTTCTGACTTCAATTCAGTGATTTGCAAAATATTTGCCAGAAAAAACACAAGTTTATGAGAAAAATAGAAAATAGCCCAAAAATATAAGGCAAATATCTGTACAGTTGAGAGGAAAGATAGATGTCAGAGAATCCATCTGCACCTATCTTTTCCTGTTTAAAGTATTGTATTGCATACTTGCACATCAGAGTTTATGAACACTGGAGACTGTGCTGGTGTTGAAGTTAGAAATAATGTGAAATAGAAATAGAAAGTACAGTGTGTGAGATATAAAACAAATAGTGCCCAACTATCTGCCTTTATCTTTTAAGTTCATTGATATGTAGTGATCAAAACGGATAGTGCAAGTTACTGGGTGGGGGGGGGGGTATAACTCTTTTTTTTTTATAGTAACTAGCCTTTAGTGTAACTCTTAAAAAACACTGAGTCATGAAGCATTACATTCACAACTTGCTTTTATTTGCACTATGCAGTTGTCTCATTGTAGCCAGTTTCCATGCTCAGGCTTTTCTTCATGAAAACCAGTAACTTACTGTTGCTTCAGTTCACTAATATGGGTGGGGGGGGGGGGGGGCTGTCTCTTTTCATGTTGTTGTTGTTGTCTTTTGGCTTTTCCCGGTTAGGGGTCGCCATAGCGGAACTCCGGTCCACTAATGATTGGCAGTAGATTTTCACGAACGCCGAGGTGCCAGCTCGACATTCAACCTTCAACAAATTCATGCCCATTTACGCATGTCTTTCGAACGCCCACCCAACCACAGGGAGGACATGCAGACTCCACACAGAAGGCACTCCCCGCACTCCAGCCGAGAATCGAATGAGAGAACCTCTTGCTGTGAGGCAACAACGCTACCGCTGCACCACTCTTTTCATAAGAATCAAAATTCATAAATAATCGGATTAATAAAACATTCCTTTATGTTTCACACAGAGATCAATCATGACAAAGTCAAGTGTCAATAAAATAGAAATCCTGTCTTGATCTAAGCACATATTTAAAAACCTTGTTCAGTGAATTTACTGGCCTTTCTATTTTCCAAAAAAGTCATGACTATGTGTGTGTGTGTGTGTGTGTGTGTGTGTGTGTGTGTGTGTGCGCGTGCGCATGCTTATTTGCATACATGTACATGTACTTGAGTTGCACACTCATTGTCTATAGATTTAAGTTGTGACATAATGAATCTTACTAGGACAGTATGTGGTCAACAACTGTACTTACTGAAGTGCAGCCAAGTAAAGTGATAAGTGACCATCAGCCATCAGTGCTGAGTGTGAGTGGTGCTGGGCTTCACAATGACAACATTTCTATAACTGGACAGGAAAGTGCACTTCAGTGAGCTAGAATTTTGTGCAGATGTTGCAACTTGTGTTACTGCCTAGAACACTGTAAGTCATAGATTAAATAAGGAAAATGTGTGAATAGAAATATAATAGTTATTGCCTGATAAGGGTACATCCACTCTTTACTCACTAGATCACATTTAACATTTGCATATAAGACAAATGAATAGTACAACTCACTGTAGCTTATTATATGCATCTGTAGGTAGAACAATAAATCATTGAAACCATAACAATAAAACACGGTATGACTTAACTTCACACAAAGTACAAAAGATTAATATTCTGTAAACACAAAAATACTCAAAATGCTATTCCATCTTTTTTGTAAGGGTATGCCCCCTTTATTGGGATGTAATGGAATCTCTGCTACAGTTTGTTACACTGACTGCCATGGATGCTCAAGTAATTATCACTGTGGCTTTCAGGGGACATTCACTGGTGAGGATCGTGCTGTTTAACAGCTTAGGATAAGTATAGCCATTCCCTTCACCATCCTCAAGCTACAGCTTTGTATCAAGCCTCTGGCAGAGGCTGAGTATTGTGCCCCACCCCCAACAAACTGAACTATAAAACCTCTACACTATATGCTATATGCTACTTAGGGCGGCCATAATGGTGCAGTGGTTAGCATTGCCACCTCACAGCAACAGGTTCTCCAATTCGATTCTCGCCTGGGGTGCCTTCTGTGTGGAGTCTGCATGTTCTCTCTGTGGTCACGTGGGTTTCTTCCAGGTGCTCTGGTTTCCTCCCACATCCCAAAGACATGTTGTAAGTGGATTGGATCCTCTAAATTGACCCTAGGTGTGCATGTGTTTGCCTTCTGTTGAAGGTTGGATGCCGGGCTGGCAACTCAACACTGTAGAACTCCACTGCCAATCATGAGCGGACTGGTGATCCGCTGTGGCAACCCCTAACTGGGATAAGCCAAAAGGAGATGATGATGATCATATGCTACTTAAATGTTTCATGTCGTGCAAAATCTGTATAGAAATTTGTAACACAGCTTGCCATTACAACTATCTTATAAATCTTACTGAAGTTCATAGAAGAAGACATGTGCTTAAAAAAGCAGCACATGGAAGTTGTTATGAGTATTCTACAGTGTCCTGCACTCGTACAAACTTCTGAGGCATAGCCATCTTTACTTATGTAAAGCAGACTTACAGAAACAGCCAAAATAAGCCACTTTCTCTATCCTAACAATGATACAAATAAATGAGAGTTTAATCCAGTCAGGTAAAGCTGAGATTTGATTAAATCATCAGCTCATCTATCCATTTTCCCATAATCTGCTTTATTTTGTACAGGGTCATATGGCTGTAGTAATCTATTAACCAGTCAATGCCAGGCACTGAAACACATTCTGAAAGTGTGCCTGTCTATTGTAAAATGCACAATCCTACCCAATCACACACTACATGCACTCTGACTGACTATTAACCAGTGGGTGCCAGGCACTGAAACACATTCTGAAAGTGTGCCTGTCTATTGTAAAATGTACAATCCTACCCAATCACACACTACATGCACTCTGACTATTAACCAGTGGGTGTCAGGCACTGAAACACATTCTGGAAGGGTGCCTGTCTATTGTAAAATGGACAATCTTACCCAATCACACACTACATGCACTCTGACTATTAACCAGTGGGTGCCAGGCACAAAAACACATTCTGGAAGGGTGCCTGTCTGGGTAAGATTGTGCATTTTACAATAATCGCACACTACATGCACACCGACTGGCAATGTGAAGAATGCCAATTCACCTACTGCATGTCTTTAAAAGAGGGAAGAGACTAGAGCACCTGGAGAAAACTCTTGCATGCAGACTGCATGCGGAAGGCACTTCAGATGGGAATAAACCAGATAATATCTTGCCATGAAGTAGCAACCTTACTCATTTTGTCATGAAACTCAGTGTTCTTGCATGTTGCTATGTGTACTGCATCTGTGATCACAGAAGTTTGAGGTTATGGAATTTTCTTTTAAATCCAAGGCTGAGTATTCTTGAGTCATTATGAACAGAGTAACATCCTTCTTTATTAAATCCATGATAATATTTCCATAGCCTTACAGATAAGACTTGTTTATATATGGGTCGATAATTGCCTGAGTCCATTGATGTCCCACCCTTGTGTGGGGGAATGACTGTTGCTGTCTTTCATTTCTCTTTAGAGGGTTTGACCGGTACTGTTTCAGCCTTATTGCTAGACATCCTGATTTATTATCTGGCCCCATAAAAGCAGTTTTATTGGCCTTAAATAGTTCCTTTAGGAGTTTGTCTTGGCAGATTTGGGGGAATGGTACAAATAAACTGTCTTTCGGCTTTTCCCGGTTAGGGGTCGCCACAGCAGAACTCCGGTCCGCTAATGATTGGCAGTAGATTTTTACGTACTGGCTTGCTGGGCCTAATGCACAACCTTCAATGAAGGAACACCCATTCACACATGTCGACACACAGAAGACGCTCCAACTGTGAATCGAATGTGCAACGTCTAACTGTGAGGCAACAACGCTACAATGGGTTCCACCATACAGGGTGCTAAATTTATCCATCATTAGATTGGCTATGTCCTGTATGGCTGAGTTGGTGGGATCATTTACTGTTAGCTCTGTGCAGTGATGGGCATTGTTTTTGATGTTTCTAACATAGTTAGGGAAGGCTTTATTGTTGGCCTTAGCCTTTGTGGCTGTCTTCAACTCATATCTGGCTTTGGTTGATTTAATCAGGGACTGGAGTTCCCCCTGCTAAGTTTAGAAAGAACATTTGTTGACATGATGGAAGTAACATTTATTTTTCCATGCAATGAGTTTTTTTCCCTCCTGTTGTTGAACCTATTTGTATTTGGGTTCCACCGTAAGAGTTTATTTTAAAATTTGGCATTGTATTTACTTTGTAGGGGACAGATACCTCAGTGCAGCAATTTCGATGAATATAGAATTTAGCAGTAAATGATTCAGCATACACAATGGGGCTGAGGAGGGGATACTGATTTCAGCCAGGCCATTGCTCACTTTAAGTAGATTAACCTTTGCATAAACTCTGAATGCAAAGTCATCGGAAGGTGCTTCTGACTTCATTGATGTAGTGAGTGTATCTGAATTATGGTTAGATTTGATTAGGGAGGGAGTTATAACTGGCATGGAAAAGAACTGTCCCATACTGGTAAGCGCTACGTCCCAGATTTTGTCACCCACAGTTGAGGTGTGATGTAACTGGCCCAGAGGGTCTGTGTTAATGATGTCTAGAAATATCTGAGTTATTTCCAGTGCACAGGGATAAGGATGTGTTTTAATTATTAGTTTGTTTTTTTAGCTGGGGGGAGGCAATACTGTAGGTTAAGTAACCTGAATGTGAGATTGAAAAGCTAAAGAGTAGACCTTCTGGTGCTTGGGAGAGAGAGAGAGAGAGATGAATATATACAAGTACTACTTAGGGTGGTGTGAAGTCTCTGTGTGTTTGGTTATAGAGTAGAGTAGAGAGATGATAGGGAGGGTGTGTTATGGTTTCTGTATCAGTACAAATGTTGCTGTAGCCCTTCTAGTTTCTGGGCTGAGGTGATTTAATATTGTGTAGGAGTTTGTATGACCTAGCTATTGCATTCATACACCAGTGATGATGGCTCATTATTGGGAGAGTGAAAGGTAAAGTGGCTTATGATTACCTAGTTTTCTGTAAGTGCAAAAGAGAATTGCTGCAGTTTGTTAACATTAACTCTGAAATTATTATAATACACCCAGAGATATAGATCCTTGAAGATTTCTTGCAGAATTTACATTTCTATGCAAAATGTAGTTTATTTTGCTGTCAGTTTTCTTCATCTTAATTATCACAGTTACCTGCATATGAAAATTCTATTCTAAGTAACCTATGTTCATATGTTTCTGAAAAAAAAATGTAGCTTTGTCTTTTGTTATTATGGAAGGCAAATAACCTCTTCCTAATAATCTGATATCTCTTTAAAAGTACTGTGCAAGTCCTCTTTATACATGGTATTTCTTATTGCACTTTATAAAGTCATATACCACTAAGGAAGGAAGTAAATGGATGTAGATGTGTGTTGCTAACATGCAGGAAGTATTTGCTGCTATTTTTCTGAACAACTGAATTCAAGTAAGTCTTCTTGCTTGTACTTTTAAAGGTATACTTAAAAACATGCTTCTTCTCATGAATTTCCAAAATGAACTAAAGGTATACTTAAAAATTGCTTCCTCTCATGAATTTTCAAAATTAATTTTATCACCCAGTCATTCCTGGAAAATTCCTCTGTTGTTTCCTTTAAATAATAAAAAGCAGGTCAGTTATGTACCTGACATAGATAACTGCATGTGAGAAAAGGTCCCATCATATAACATTTCCTTCAAAATTTCACATAAAAATATTCATGTAAACCAGTGAGACTTGCATTCAATTAGAGGCGGCCTTTTTTTCTTTCAGATATTAATATAGTGGGCATTAAAGAAAAGTATAGTAGAAATATCACAGATATTGAAAAGCCCCCCCTCCTTAATAGTGTGTTGCTGCTGTGATACCTGCATTATATGTGATTAATACATTTCTTTCACATTTAACACTGATCCAGAAAGATTTGCCTTGCCATTCTAAATTTGTCCACTGCCTCACATTTATTTGAATTAAAGGAATCAGTCTCTTGTACAAGTAGTTTACTCACCAATTGCTATTTACAGGATTATACTGTGTTATATGGGTTCATAGGTTAGTACTAGGCGAACTGCCCTTGCGAGCCATTCTAAGCCTAACCAATTATCCCTTGTGAGACACAAACCCTGCACCTTGTGTTTGTAAGGCAAACACCTTAACCATTAGGCCACCCTATAGATGCTTATGTTACTGAGGTAAAAACAAAACTGAGATAAAGTGACTGGATGTGATGAATTGCTTGATTTACTAATAAGAAACAGAATAGTTTGTATTCTACAAAATTATGAAAGAAAGGGTGTTTCTAAGAGAAACTGACATGACCTTATTAAAAGGTGGGGATGTGTATTAAGTGAATTAGTTAGAAGACTGTTCAGAAAATTAACTAAGAATAAATAGTGCTTGGGATACAATATGTGCGATATTAAAAGGCAGAAAATTTAATCAAAGTGATGGTATTTTGAAAGTATGATGACTCCATGCAGTAACTGAAACAGAGGTGAGACAAACAGCCACTATGTTAAAAAAAAACAAAAAAAAACACATATGCAGTTCAAATTCAGACCTTGTGTAATATACATTCCTATACGTGTGGCACAAGAAGTTGTCTTGCCTTTAATGAATTTTGTTATATCTGTATAGAAAAGGGCACTTTTCTAAGGTATACAAGTACGAACAGAAAGCATTTGCAAGTTGAAAACTATCTTTGTGTTGGCACTACTGAATTAAAGTTATATAAAATGAGCATGACAAAAATGTAGGAACTATTATAAGTCTTAAGATGAGAATACTTAAATCACGTGTACTCTAAAGCAGTATTGAAGCATTTTCCTTCTTGTTTTTGATACTAGCTTTTTGCAGTCATTAAAAAAAATAAAATAATTGTGGGTTGCCTTACATGTTTTTACATGTTTTATTGGATTAGCTCTTTTGTAGCATTTTAATTGAATGTATGATACTTTTCTTGTTTTCCCTTTTTGTATATGATGGTAACAGTTGAGCAACAAATGGGGAGAGGGTCTCACAATTTCTTCCTGGCAATGTAGCAAGCTGCACTTAAGTTAAAATAGTTATGAGGCTGGGGGAGGGTTCTGTCCAATCAGAATTAAAGAAAAAATGTAGGTGTGGATAACTGGAATTTTGCATCTTAATTTGTGTGCTTAGGGATGATTGGTTAAATAACAGAGAAAATGTGCGGGCCATCTCTCTTACTCATTATACTCTGTTCATAATATTAATGAAATTAAAAAAAACACACACAGTCATATCAGTTTGTTCAGTGGTAATTGATTACATAACACAGGGAGTGTGTAGAACATCTCCTAATTATCATGCTTTGTTCATAGATAATGTACAACTATCATTTTCTCGGCTTATTCTTTTTACACTCAATTGCACTGGATTGCCAGTATTACAAAACAGTGAAATGTAAACGATAAAGCCTGCTTTTACAGGATTTTTTTTTAGCAAACCACTCTGTTTGTTTTCTTCCAGTTGGCCCGCTTTTACAGGGCAACTACCTTTGACTACTTATAAAATTTAACAGTAAAAATCAGTCAAACATGTTTCAGATCATACTAAAAAAGGTTAATATACTACTACAATAAAATAATAAAAACTACAAATAAATGGCAGAGAGTGAGGCATTAAAAGATAAACTTAGTGTTGGAGGGAATCCTAGGGATTTGACTGAGGACATCAGAAAAAAAATGTAATAAAAGAAAGAGAAATGGGAACGATTGCCCCTATTGTAAAATAAAATGTGAATAGGGATTATTCCTTAGCCTGCTTGAAAATTCAGTGGATGAATTAGGCATTAAATGGATAATGAGAAATAACTGAAAATTCTTGATGGTTAAAGTCCAGGAATTAATGCAGAGAAAAAACTTTAAAGTGGTTTTGAAAAGAAAAGGGTTAAAGCATTGATCTTTGGTGATCATATGATGTGAGGGGGAAGATATATAATTGTAGTTTAATTCATACAACTTGGCATTATGAATGAAAGCGCTTACCAGTTGTTAAAAGTGTCTCAGTATTAACGTGTGCTTTGTTTTGCTGTTTATTCGTAGTATGTTTCATATCATGCTTAAAAGTTAAGCAAGAGTTTTTATTTATTAACATAAGAATTTTGTACCATGGGTTTAAATTCCCCATAGCTAATCATTCTCTCTCTCTTGTAAAGAGAGTGGGTGGAATTTATCAGGCCTTAATTAATGCCATGAAACTGAAAGCGCTTTTACCCAGTATGATTAGGATTTTCAGATTCTTTTTGCCTAGATGTAAATCTTTGTAAAGCATAACATAAAAATTTTAAAATTTCCATGGAAAGTTTAGATTCTACATGCATGTGGTAGGGTTGGATGTCTGAATCTCCAGTGATTTTAACTGCTAAAGATTTTGGTACATTGATAGCCTGTTCCATTTCCATGTGATATGATGATGGATATACCTTCAAGTACCTGGAAGGGTGTTTGAAGGGAAGTCTGAATGAGAATGTCAAAATTAGTGACATAGCATGCCAGGTGTAGTGAATGACTGAATTTTATTTATTTAACATTTGTTTACCAGGAAAGTCCAATTTGGAGTGAACCAATTTTCAGTATCAGCCCAGGGAGAAACACTCCAGAAGCATGTCTTTGTAACATGGGGAAACCTGACGAACCTGGAAAAAAACACATGAATGCAGAGAGGACATGCTGACTCCACACAGAAGGCACCCCAGCTGAGAACTGAAGAACCTGGAAAAAAACACATGAATGCAGAGAGGACATGCTGACTCCACACAGAAGGCACCCCAGCTGAGAACTGAACTGGAAAACCTCTTGCTTTGAGGTGACAATGTCAGCCGCTGCGCTGTCCAGAAAAATGCCAAAGACGTTGAAAAAAACAAGATCAAAACAGTGATGCAACCACTACTACTATGGTAGAAAAACTGACAATGAAGGCAGAGCAGCTGAGGAAGCTACAGATAATGGAGATGAAGTGCCTAAGATGGGTGGTAGGATGAACACTCTGGAACAGATGCAGAGATGAGGACATTAAAGCAGAAGCCCAAGTAACTCCAATTGCAGAAAGATCAAAGAGAACAGATTACACTAGCTTGGGCACATGTGCAGGAAAGTAGAAGGCAATCTGATGAAGAAGACTTGGGAAAAACAGGAAGAACACAAGAGGAAATGTGGGTGTCTAGCAAAGAGATGGATGGATTGTGTGAGAGAAAATTTATGTCAGTCAGCCATGACTTTCAAAGAATGTAGGAGAGTGGCATTGGATTGAGAGTGATGGTGACAGTTATTGTAATATCCCAACCCTATTAAGAAAATTAGGAAAAAGGGAGGCTGATGATGATGATTACCATTGTATCAGAATATGATCTATTCACACAAATAATTCTTTTCACAAACAGAATAAATAAATGCAAATATTCAAGTTAAAGTAAACATTGAATGAACCCAGTAAAGTTAAAGTAAACATTGAATGAACCCAGTAAATACGTAACACTGCCATCATCTCACTAGAAGTTGAGTTGACTGTGATAGTCCTAGAAGTAGAACCATGACACTAATACGATTAATGTACATGGGGTATGCCATGTCCATACCAACTGTAGTTCAGAGATAAGTACCCAGGTAATTGAGGGCTTGGAAGTTCTTGCAGACAATTTTTGAACTACTAGGGTAGCATCAAAAATGGGAAGTGCATGACAAGAGACTGATAGAGGTGATGAGCAGACTAAGCCAGCATATTTTCCTTTTAAATAATTATATGAAATGAGATATATTTTAACATTAGAGGGACGAAATCCTGATAAAAAAGGTCAGAGAAGGTGTCCAAATGCCAAGTTTAGAAGACAAGGGAGACATTGCAGAAACTGCTAGGAATTATGCAGTATCATACAAAGTTTGTTTCTTGTTTGAGCTAGATATGCTTCTGAGAAAGCTTTTAGAATAATACTTAGTCTAGGGCTCTGAACAAGAAAAAAGCTTTGAATTGTTCAATGAATTAGTGGCACATACACCAGTGTTATAAATTCTATGATGTGAATATGATATATTTTAGCTAGATGCTAATCAGAATGGCCTAAAAGCTGGGATCTTACTAGAGACTAGACTAGTTGCATAAGGGTCAAAAGCACAACACGTACTTTGAAAATAAACTGTTAACAGAAGAACACGGTTGAGAGAAATGTCGTGCATATATCTGTGGTGAACAATTTTAGATGAAAATAAACCTCAAACCATAGTACAACTTATTTAGAAAGTGTATTCAGTTTTTCTGTCAGATTGCAGTGAATGTTAGTTAAGCTATACAAGTATGACTCTAAAGTGAAATATAGATGAGGCATTGAACTACACATGCTGGAAATGTTAAGCAGAGCATATTTATTAGTGAACAAAAAGAACAGCTAGAAGAACTTGACATACGTTGATTAACAGCACGGTTGCCAATGAAAAGAAAAAGTAGTAAAACAGTTCCAGAGGTTGATATTGACTTAATGCAGTTGTTGAGGGATGTTATAGGGACCGGGTGGCCAGAAAAATTAATTACTAATGAATTAAAATAATGAGTAAGGAAAGAAATTAAATATTTTCTTTCACATAAGTAAGTTGTGTCTGGGGCTTCATTTTCAGCGCTAACACAATAGTAGTTCCCAGTCGGTTGAAAAAACATGGTGGAGTAAATACATAACTGACATCTGGGAACATCATGACAGTAAACTTCCACACCAGTCATGCATGCATATGCATAACTTCCTATACTTGAAACACATACAGTAACATTTTATCTCCTCACCATTTACATTTTTTTTCTTTTCTGTGTTACACAGTTGTGTGCTATACATTCTTGTCTCCATTAAGTGTTTATTCTGCACTGATTTTCATTGCCTAGGTCAACGCTGTACTTTGTATTATTGGCTCTTTGACTGACGTATAGAATAGTTTGCTTTTTTCTGTGTTAGCTGCACATAGAACTAATTAAATGGCTTTAAAAAAAAAATTGTCATCCCTTTTGTAGGGAACAGTTGGATAAATTATTTCCTTCCTGTTTAGGGTTTGCTGTATTCCATTTTCAGGGTGGGAGGTATAACCTTTGTTATTGCATAGTAAGGAACAGTTTCTTAAAATAGAATGATGTGACTGTCAAGGTGGACATTCTTAATTATATTACACATGGGGTGGATGTTGAAACAGCAACATGGGTGGACAAGGGATTTTCAAACTCCATTTGTGAGTTTCCCTGGAAAACATTTTATTTATGGGGGCAGGACATAAGTGAAGAAAATGCTATTGGTATCACAAAGTGGGACAATAAAACTTTAATTGTTTATTTGAGTTGGGCAGATAGAACAACATATTGATTTTTTTTTCTGTGAAACAGATAAATGTGGTAAATTACATACCCAGTATTGTCAAAAACTAGGAGAAGTATGCACGGGAACTTTGGTACTTCCCTCATATGATTTTTCAGTGAAAAACAACAGGAAGATCAGTACTATAGTTGGTATAAGTGGAACAGTGTCCCTCATGGCTGCATCATGGGGAGGGGAATATTGCATTGTATGCCACTCCTCAGTCCCTAAGGTGCTTAAAAGGGTTGCTTTGAGATTGTTCAACTCCTTGCCTCATAGTTTGCTGCTCATTCATGAAGCTGGTACGATGATAACATCTGTGTCAGCAGATCAGTGCTGCTAACAGCTGCTTGTCAGTAGTTCATGATGTATATAGGCTGACAACAGTCCGGAAGAACATCACATACTAGTCCTACCCAATGTCTAAAGTAATATGTTAATGTTGCTACTTCATTCATTCGTTCATTTGTTAATCAGGCAGCTTGTCCTTGGACCCTTTTCAGCCATGGCAAAGAAGCATACTCAGTCTGAGTTGAGATTTTCCAAGTTGCCACATGTCTCTGGCTAAAATACCAAGAGTGTGTTTAGATTGTGCAAGAAAAACTTCAACAAATTATTTTAACCTTTTGTGTCACTTTATGTTGAGAAAATTCAGTATGTACTCTGGTCCTAACAGTCTGCACTCAGTAATTTAATTTGCACCTGATTTCTACTGTTTGCTTAAGTTAGTACTTTAGACACTGAATACACACAACTGTTCTGCATCAAAATGATTTTTTTTTCCCTAAGTGTTGCATAAAGAGATGACAGGAGACCATAAGTGACCCTCATTGTGCTTTAGCTTGCCGTAGAGAATGCTTCATTATTTTTGATTTTTAAATTTCCTTAATGCACCCCTGATAAGGGAACATTGGTTTTCTTATGATAAAATAAATATGAATACTATAAAAGAGAGATCGATGAACTCATGACCTTTAATTCTGTAGGCTTGATGTAATCTCTCTTCACTAATGTATTAGCAAAGTCACCTAACTAGATAACAATCCGGGGTCATGTCACCTCTGAGAAAAGGCACTGGAGCCTAGCAAGCTTAGCCAATGGCAAAAAAAATAAATACTTGCTGTCTGGAGCAAAGCCTGGCCTGAATTCTGAGCTGTAAGATGAAAAAGGTGTGTGCCACCAACTGTACTATGAGACTCCGTGGAAACAATCAACAATGTCACAACTCACTTATTTCCTCATTCACTTTACTTGTATGTGCCATTTAGCTAACTATACAGTAATTTGTGTTTTTGTGCTTGAATAGTGTACATGGATGTTTACTCTGTGAATCTCTAGAACTTTGCTAAACCTATGGTCTGATCCAAATTGCACTGCACACACATTCATCAGCAAACATTTCCTCGGTAGTATTTTTTTTCTTTTGTATTCCTTTCCATTTAACTTTTTTACAATGTAAAACTACCTCCCAAATGAATAAACACAGTCTCAGGAACCATCACTCACTTACAGATGTAGAAGTTATTATGTTACTACCATGGAAATACAACCAGTCCACTTAACCCCAGTTTCACCCACTAGATTAAATAAATAAAATGAATCAGCACCTTCTAGCTCTGTAATGACGCCAAAATAAATGCTTGCTTATCTTTCCTAGTTAAGGTTTAACTATGTAAGAATTACTATAGTAGGTGTTGCTCATTCCTGTAGACTACTGTTTTACGTTTTGTGACAGGAGGGTGTGGTGCATTGCTTTTTCTGTATATGACTTTTCTGAAGAAGAAGATGGGGTGTGGTGTTTTATTGTATGCTGTAGGACTACTGCATTAGAACTATGCAAGTAAAGCTCTTGGTTGTGTGTCTTGACTATATTGGAGTCTAAGATGTAACAGATTGTTTATAAAGTATGCAGTCTGTAGTGCAGAGTGAAAAAATCCAGTGCATAGTAATGTATATTCTTCTATCTGTCATAATTTTATGTGCAATGTGCTTACCTTTAGTGAGAGATGCCAGAAAGTATCATTAGGTTGTGGATATGAACTCTGATCTGTGGTATGCTCGAATGTAAAACAGTGTAAAAATGTGAAATTAATAGGGAAAGTCATGCATGTTAGATGTAAAGCATTTCCTTCTGTCATTTTGTGCATCTGCATTTGCCTTTAGTTACTCTGGTATAGTTAGGCTTCCTGTCATGCTGTTAAGATCCCTCAGAAGGGGCAGTAAACTTGTTTTCATTTTTGTGCTTTTGCTTTGGACACCTAGCAGTGGTTTATTGATGGGAAGAAGCTGGTCATTTGAGTGCAAATCCTGGCATCCTGCAGGCATTTTCCATTTAGATAGGATGCAGATAATCACATTAGAGGAAGTTACCTCCATGTAGAGACCAGTCACCAGTGAGGTATCCCAGGGTAGTATGCTGGGACCTCTCCTGTTTGGCATCTGCTTTTCTGAATTAAAAGTCAAAACGAAAGGGCTCTTCCTGACTTAAGTTCACAGATGACTATAAGCTCGGATGAGTCATTGAATCCCCAAATGACTTGGATATCCTGCACTAAGGCTTGTATCAAATGAATAACTGGTGCCAAAATCATGGTCTGAAACTAAATGCCGAAAAATGCATTATTGTATCCTTTGGGAAGTCATCTATCTCAGAGAAATAGCACGTTGACAATTCTCCCCAAGAGCTGACCCAGTTGTTTGGGATTTGGAAACATATCTGGACAGTGACCTAACTTTTGACCAACATGTGCCTTTTGTTGTAAGAAAGCCCTTCTATATTGCACAGCTTATCAGCAAAGGGATTGTGTCTAGATCTAGGGATATCATTGTCCTCTTTTACTCGGTTCAAATTAGACCAGTCATCAGTTATAATACCTCCTTTGCCATGTATGTGTCCAGAGACATACAACAACTGTAATGCCTAAAAGACACTTTGCTAATATAATAGGATGTAAGGCCTAAATAACATGTCCTACATGTATGGACTCAAAGCCCTGTTACTATACTCGGTATCCTTGAGAATGCTAACAGCTGACCTGTGTCTGTCATAGAAGGCATCCTCTGACCCAATACTTATGGATTTAATGGACATCAGCATCTCAAATGGCATCAGAAACACTCTGTTTAGGGATCTAAACCTCTTCTGCAACATCAATAGAATGGTTTAGAGGGACTGGTATATTCACAAAGGATACCGCTGCTGTGGAACAGACTTCCCATTCACGTAAAACAAAGTACATCCATGTCCATTTTCAAGCACAACTTAGATCTATGGATGGGAAACAGGACTGCCCTTTGTATTACTGGACACAGGCAGCTCCTAAATGCTAGATCCCATGCATGGATCCCCTCAAATTATCTATGGTATGATCCCAATTATTCTTATTAGGGGCTAATATATAATTATCAACCATGGGATGGGTAAGGTCAATGTATTATCAAATAGGTTATTTTGAGTATAAAAAGGCAAACTAAGTGAAAAATGGCCTGCAAGGGCAGCTAGCCTAGTACTTAACCTATGATCCTGTGATCAGCTATTCCTTTTTAGTATTTACAGAAAAAGTTGCTAGGACACACAAGACAGGCAAGATAAAAATACTAGAGGTTAATACAGTCAATTCGTGCAAGAAGGCGCTCATAGTAAACTCCTAAAATTAAAACTGGACAAAATAAATACTGAAGCTGTACAATTGCTGTGCAGCAGGCTAAGGAAACGTGGAATAAGTTGTAAGAATAGGTTAATTTAGCATAAGTGTGTGTTATATTTGATAATAAAGTAAGTGATTTTGGATTACTTCCCCGTGGACTATGATATTTGCAGACGACATTGTGATCTGTAGTGAGAGTAGGGAACAGGTGGAGGAGACCCTGGAGAGGAGGAAATATGCTCTAGAGAAAAGAGGAATGAAGGCCAGCAGGACTAAGACCGAATATATGTGTGTGAATAAGAGGGAGGATAGAGGAATGGTGAGGATGCAGGGAGTAGAGGTGGCGAAGGTGGAGGAGTTTAAATACTTGGGATCAACAGTTCAAAGTAATGGTGAGTGTGGAAGAGAGGTGAAGAAGAGAGTACAGGCTGGATGGAGTGGGTGGAGAAGAGTGTCAGGAATGATTTGTGACAGACAAGTACCAGTAAGAGTGAAAGTGAAGGTCTACTAGAGGGTAGTGAGACCAGCTATGTTATATGGGTTGGAGACAGTGGCAATGACAAAAAGGCAGGAGTCAGAGCTGGATGTGGCAGAGTTAAAGATGTTAAGATTTGCACTGGGTGTGACGAGGGTGGACAGGATTAGAAATAAGTTTGGGTGTGACGAGGGTGGACAGGATTAGGAATAAGTTTATTAGAGGGTCAGCCCAGGTTGGAAGGTTTGGAGACAAAGCCAGAGAGGCAAGATTACGTTGGTTTGGACATATGCTGAGGAGGGATGCAAAGTATATTGGGAAAAAGATGCTAAGTATGAAGCTACCAGGTAGATAAGGTTTATGGATGTGGTGAGAGAGGACATGCAGGTGGTTGGTGTGACAGAGCAAGATGCAGAGGACAGGAAGAAATGGAAACAGATGATCCGCTGTGGCGACCCCTAATGGGAGCAGCCAGAAGAAGAAGAAGACTGTAAGCTTATGATATAGATATTGCGTTTGTAGTTCTCTGAGTTTTAGTAGGTTTTGTAGGTATTGTGGTGATTTTTTTTTTTTTTTAGGTTTTAGTTGATTAGTTGTGATTGCAAAACTATAGTCATTTTTTTATGGTCATGATTTACTTTTTTTTTTTTTCACTTAGAATGTGGGGATGCTACAGCTTATCCTAGTAGCCAGTAGATGCAAGGCACTGAAGCTAAGTTTGAACAGTGTATGAATATATCTCTGAATGCAAAGATCAGTCACATCCACATCCTAGAAATTTTGGAAAGTTCACTAGTCAACCTTCTGCATATGCCTGTGAGGTGGGGAGAAAACAAGAGCAACCCTAGAAACTTCGTATGGAAGGAGGATGTGCAGACTCACCACAAAAAGTATCATCGCTGTGAAGTGAACTGGAGAACCTGTTGCTGCGACAAAGCAACAGTACTCACTGTGGCACGTTAGACATATATATGTAGCTAGATAGCTAGGTATGTGACTGTGCTGATACCTAAACAAAATGTGGCTACAGAATAACTAAAAACAATTAAAACCAAACTTGTTTATTATAAACGGCAACTAGTAAACGCTTTCATTCAATGCACTGAACTTCATCGGACAAAAGCTTACTTCATAAAATGTTCCTTAATGATCAAATAAATCTAGACTTAATTATTCTCAGCATCACTTTATAATTCTCCCTGTCATTAATGCCAGGAAACTGGTAAACATTTAATTTTACTTGCTAGCAATATTCCTTAGCATCAAAACTCACTTCAACATTAATTACTTGGTCAGTAATTATAAAACCAAAATTAACTTCCTTAATTTCCCCAACTTGTTGGATGCTACATGTTTTGCCAAAGCATTACTTAGATCCATATTTTCAACTGCATGCAAGTGTTCATAAATCCTTCTATGAAATTCCCTAACAGTTCCACCTGTATACAATGAAGTACATAACCCACATTTGACTAAATATACAGCAAACTTCGATCTGCTAGTATATTTACAGTACAACTTAATTTCTATATTTCTGGCTTCAAAATATGCAGTCTATCTCCTTCAATAATATATTTGCAATAATTACATCCTTGACATTTAAACATTCCTTTGGGACCGAGCATTGTTATCAGCCCTAGGTGCTTTCCTATAAAAATGCTCTTTCATATTTTTCCCTCTTCAAGAAACAAAAATTAGGCCATCTCCTATAATTGCTTTCAATCCATCAATCAATACATCAAAAATTTCCAGTTATTTGAAACAGTCTTCTTTATACTTTTTGCATCTAACGAATTTTCAAGTAAGCAAGCTAGAGAAAAATCCTTCTTTATGCATCTTTCTGTAGTCCATTCTTTTAGCCTTACTACATCCTGTTCCAAATTATGTCTTTCTGATAGTACCCTCCACTCATAATCTACCAAATTTCTGGGGTACCCTCATTTATAAAATCTCTCCTTCATTGCTTCATTTTCATTTTTAAAGAACGCTGAATCTTCCGTCAAACTATTTATTCTCATAAATTGCCCTTTCACAATATTTTTCTTTAAATTTGCACGCTGTTATAATGCAAGTAAGAATTGCTTTGGACATCATTTTTATATATCTTAACTTTCAAATGATTATCACATTTATAAAATTGTCACATCCAAAATATTAATTTGAGCCATCCCAAAATTAAAAAAAAACTTTAACTTGTTACAGTATTTAAATAAGCCATACATTCATCTAAATATTGCATTGTTCCTTTCCACAGAAAAAAATAAATAGTCAATAAATTAAAATGTTTGTATAATACAATATATTTAAAAAAATTCTGATTTAAAAACATATTTTTCCTAGCCCATCATGACATTTACAAAGTCAACACCGAAAGACTGGCTTTGCAAATGCCAAAACATTACTATGTATGTGCTGATTGATAATTTCATTGCAAGCAAAACCAGTAAATACAAAAATGGTTTAAAACATAGCCTTTTCAGGGGGCAAAATGCCCTGTGAAATATATGCACTAGCTCTAAGATCACACATTCTCAGGGAAAGGGCATGTTTCCCTTCCCTGAGAATTGTGGAATCTCACACCTGTTGATAATCTGTTTAGTCGATCACATTTTTTAGACTAAATAGATGTTGACCAAATTCGGATCGGACTTCGTTCAATTTACGTTAGTCTAAATGCCCAGTTCGAAAGAACAGAAAAATAATGTTGAACAACAGCGAATGCACTACAGCATTCGCTGTTGTGCATTTCAACATTTTAATTGCAGATCGCACTATAGTGGGGATCAGGAAATGTACCCCTTCCCTCACTGTAGTGCAATCTTGGAGTTTGTATATATAAGTAACAGGGGGTCTGGGGATGTGTTTGGGGAGCAGTAGTACTAGCGGAAGTGTGGAGAATGTTGAATTATGTTTGAATTTTATCAAATTCAACATTCTCCACTTCCACATTCGATGTTTGTGTCTGTCGTTTTTTTTCTCGTTTATACGGTTTGTTGAAACGATAACTCACACAAAGAACCAAAGAACGTCAGAGAAATGATAGTAAACCTATATACATATGTATATACATAATTTATATATATATATATATATATATATATATATATATATATATATATATAAATTGTGTGTGTATGTATGTGTTAATATATATATATATATATATATATATATATATATATATATATGGGTCTACTTCATTTCACCTAACTTCCAATTCACTGACTTTCATTTCACTGACCCCATTTCACTGACAGTTCATTTGACTGACAAGTATTATTAGCAAGAAAATGGAATATGCCCCCTTCCCCACTGTAGTGTGACCCTGGAGTTAGAATATATAGTTGGGGGGATGTGGGGGGCACAGCCCCCCACTTAATTTCATATGATATTGTTAAGTTTTGATATAATATTGCTTAGTAAAAGAAAAGTAAGTGGGGGGCTTCGCCCACTTCATTTCATATGATATTGTTAAGTTTTGATATAATATTGCTTAGCAAAAGAAAAGTAAGTGGGGGGCTGTGCCCCCCACCCCCCCAACTATATATTCTAACTCCAGGGTCGCACTACAGTGGGGAAGGGGGCATATTCCATTTTCTTGCTAATAATACTTGTCAGTCAAATGAACTGTCAGTGAAATGAAGTGTCAGTGAAATGAGATTTCAGTCATTTGGTCTCAGTCAAGTGGGAGTCAGTGAATTGGAAGTTAGGTGAAATGAAGTAGACCCATATATGGTTACTGTGCATTTTGTTGAACATTGCTTTTTCAAATAACATTAGGGGTAAGTTTTTCAAATGTTCAAATTGTTGAACATCCAATATCTCAAAGTGGTGGGGTTTGGGAGTGGAGTAGGGTGTGTATGTTTGTGTTAGGGTGTTAGAGTTATGGTTAAATAGGTATTGGTGATCTTAATTAGTCCCTCGCTGGAGTTGGTAGAGAGCAGAAGCTTAGCCTACACGTCTGCCTTTGGAGGTGAGGAGGGACATTTGATCAGTACATATACTTTCTTGTGTTCTGGTGAAGAATGGGATTCATACAGAGATGATTTTCTATTAGGGAGGTTGGTTGACATGTCATTTGTGGAGACATGGGCATATGCATTGCCCACCTACCCTCAGATGGTTAAGAATATGTTTACTGGGTCGCAGGCTTACCACCTTCCTACCTTCGATCATCAAAGTTAGTTGCAATTTGATTGCCACTTTCAAGTGGCTGCACTCAAATTCCATAGGGACAAATGTTCATCTCCTGTACTTGGTCTAGGACCCCATCAGTACAGTGATAGAAACAAGATTTGTCTCTAACAATGGGACAGTGTAGAAACAATGCTTGTTCCCAGACAAATGTTCATCTCCTGTACTTGGTCTAGGACCCCACCAGTACAGTGAAAGAAACAGGATTTGTCTCTAACAATGGGACAGTGTAGAAACAATGCTTATTCCCAGACAAATGTTCATCTCCTGTACTTGGTCTAGGACCCCACCAGTACAGTGATAGAAACAAGATTTGTCTCTGACAATGCTTGTTCACCTTTAAGACTCCTACCTTGTTAGGCAAAGAGACAGGACTTGTTCCATTTGTCAGTGAACACCAAGCAGGGTGGAATCATTGACTAGTAGCATGACTGAAGTGACAATGGGCCCCACCCAAATACAGACCAAATGGACTCGGATGTAAGACAGAGTGCGAAGGCTGGCAGAAACCCGTGGCAAATACATGCAGAAATAAATAAGCCTGTTTGTTGTTTTATAGATAACTGAAAACTTTAATTTTCTTTAGCCAATTGACTGTGTTACTATATAGCTACATTTTCCTACCTTTTCCTCTGCATATTCATTTGTTTTGTACCAGTTTTTTGTAATACTGGAAGATGTCATGTAGTTGTTTGATGTCATGTAGTTGCTTATTTCCTAAGGCATCGTGGCATGTCCATGAACATGTACCATTGTTATGCCATGTATAATGAAATGCATGAACATGATATGTAAATGTATAGCTAATTATTCATCACCATATTTGCGGGTTAAGACTGCACGTAGTTCTTATAGCTATGCAAATTCTGTGTTCATGCAACAGTGGAATAATTGATATATGCAGTGTGCCTGTGTAGCCAGCTGGACAGTTATTAAAGTGGTTATTAAAATGGTGTATGCATTTGTTGCAGGTGGCATTTTGATGCAGGACTTGTATTACTGACTTGGCTTTCACATATGAAAAGTAAAATTCAAGTTTGTGATGATAATGAAATGGCGCAGCTAACTGACAGAATTGTCATCTAGTGGAATTCCTGAAAAGCCACATTATTTTGTCCTTACAAAGCCTGTTAAACTACAGGTTTGATAGTCAGAACTATTTTCTGAAAAATGAGTATACCTGTTAATGCTTAAGAACAATTTGAGCACTATACTAGCCGAGGCTGCAGTAGATTAGGAAAGAAGATAATTTGCAGCTGTTAGAATGAAAATGGTTTCAGATTTATAGACAATGAAAGAATGCATTCCAAGCAGGAGTTCATTTTTCCATTTGACCTACCCATTTTCTAACTCAGAGAAATTGTGAAACTACCTGATGTGACTTTGTAGACTGCCTGAGGTTATCAATTCATTGTTTATGTGTATATGTGTGTGTGTGTGTGTGTGTGTACGTACACACACACACACACACACACACACACACACACACACACACACACACACACACATTCTTATTATTCTTGTACTTCAGTATTTTGATGGCTTATAAAGAACCAGAACA
This sequence comes from Protopterus annectens, assembly GCF_019279795.1. Classification (NCBI taxonomy): domain Eukaryota; kingdom Metazoa; phylum Chordata; order Ceratodontiformes; family Protopteridae; genus Protopterus; species Protopterus annectens. The sequence goes on along the minus strand of NC_056726.1, from coordinate 338,902,480 downwards.
GAAAAACTTGCCTCACTATGCACACTAGACTTGTGTACTCAAGCAATGTTCATCAGGTAAGGGCTGCTGGTCATTATTAAATCTTAAGTTATTATTCCGTGGACTATGATGTTTACAGATGACATTGTGATCTGTAGTGAGAGTAGGGAACAGGTGGAGGAGACCCTGGAGAGGTGGAAATATGCTCTAGAGAGAAGAGAAATGAAGGTCAGCAGGACTAAGACAGCATATATGTGTGTGAATGAGAGGGAGGACAGAGAAATGGTGAGGATGCAGGGAGTAGAGCTGGTAAAGGTGAATGAGTTTAAGTACTTGGAATCTACAGTTCAGAGTAATGGTGAGTGTGGAAGAGAGGTGAAGAAGAGAGTACAGGCAGGATGGAGTGGGTGGAGAAGAGTGTCATGAGTGATTTGTGACAGACGAGTACCAGTAAGAGTGAAAGGGAAGGTCTACAAGAGGGTAGTGAGACCAGCTATGTTATACGGGTTGGAGACAGTGGCACTGACAAAAAGGCAGGAGTCGGAGCTTGATGTGGCAGAGTTGAAGACGTTAAGATTTGCACTGGGTGTGACGAGGATGGACAGGATTAGGAATAAGTATATCAGAGGGTCAGCCCAGGTTAGAAGGTTTGGAGAGAAAGCCAGAGAGGCAAGATTACATTGGTTTGGACATGTGCTGAGGAGGGATGCAGAGTATATTGGGAAAAATATGCTAAGGATGAAGCTGCCAGGTAACAGGAAAAGAGGAAGGCCTAAGATAAGGTTTATGGATGTGGTGAGAGAGGACATGCAGGTGGTTGGTGTGACAGAGCAAGATGCAGAGTACAGGAAGAAATGGAAACAGTTGATCTGCTGTGGCGACCCCTAATGGGAGCAGCCAAAAGAAGAAGAAGAAGAAGATTATTCTGAAAGATAGAATATGCAAGTAAAGGTTCATAGGTGTTTACTAGGGTAATGAACACAAGGGCCTCTTTAAGCCTAGCCATGCATCCCAAAGAGATCATGTGAATCAAGCTCAGATATGTTGGATGCAACTGATTTTAAAATATACAAGTGAAGACGGTGTGAATCAAGCCAAGATATGTTTGATACAAGTTAACCATTAGAGTACATTGCCAGCTGGGTTTGAGTACAGGTTAATTGTAAGAATGGTGGATTGCAGATGGTACTAGACATCATGGAGCTTTAAAGGCTGCATTTATGAACAATGCAAATAATGCATATGTAGAAACAAGGCTGCCATTTCTAGACATGCTACACCATGTACTAAGGCTAAGAAATTGTACAACTGCATATAAAAGCTCTGCACAAGTATCATAAAGCAAATCTACTTCCTCCTGATGTCCTTCAAGGATGCATCTGCAGTCCTAACATATGGGTTGTCCTGCCTCAGGCAGCCCTTCGGTCGGCCGGATTCCAAAGTCTGGGTCTGGCCTCGGCTGATGTCGCACTTCACCCGACGTCATAGCTGCTGTGAATTGGGTATAAAGGCATCAGCCGACGCCATTTTCCTCAGTCTTTCTTGCCGCGCAGTGCCCGAAGCAGAAGCTGTTCGCAAGTGCCGGTCGGTCAGATCCAGAGATTTCTACTACCGAAGACTTCTAAAAAGCTAAGTACCCCATTGGGGACTCTTTCTTGCCTCAGCCGATGTCAGAAAAAGTAAATAATTGTTTAACTTGTGGGAAACAAATACCTCATAAGGATTTCCACTCTTACTGCCTTCCTTGCTTAGGCCCAGACCATGATGTATCAGCTTGTCTAGCCTGTGCTTCCTTCAACCGACGGACACTTAGACGGCGGTCGGAGTTTGCGGAGGAGTTTTTTGGTCCTGCTTTTGCTTACAAAATGCCGTCGGAGACTCCGACTTCGCAATTAGCTAAAAAGCGTAAGGAAAAGGACCGACACTCGCGGTCCGCTGTTTCGGCCAAAACCACGGTTAAGCCTACCGCGAGTGTCTCGGTTTCGGCTGAAACCGAGCCCTCCATTCTTCCTTCGGCCGAAAGCATACCTCCGACAGCCGAGGCCTCACACACGGCTGAATCTGCTACCGAAATTTCTCCTGCTGTAGCAGGCACCCAGGATTTATCAGATACTATTCCTTTAGACATATCTACTCCTGCACGTGGAGCTGCTAGGCCCCCTGCATCTATGTCCATCAAGGCTTTTTCTAGGGCTAAAGCAGCTAAATCTTCTAAGGCCTTGCCTGCTAAAACCCCACACAGGCCTACTTCTAGTTCCCAAATGCTTAGCCTGGCTGAGGATCTCATTTCCTTGATCAGGGGATCCCAACCTCACCCAGACAGGGCCTCTCAACCCCCTCCAGAGAAAAGGCCTAGAGCAGAGCCCCCAGATCCAGTTTCGACTGAGTACTCCTCGGATGAGTCAGAGAATTCAAATCCTCCAGAAGGCCCCTATTCTCCGTATGAGGATTCTGATGCAGAAGACTCCATTCCTTCTGCCTCTCCTCCTGAGGAATTTTCTTTTGGGGAAACCTTACATGCTATGAGAGAGCATTTTCAATGGCAGGGCCAGGATTTCTCAGATTCAAGGAAAAGGCTTAGGACCTTTTTACATTTATCACAGCATAGGCCTTTAGCCATTCCTCCAGTACTAACAGTTGTGGATGATGCATTTAATGATGCCTGTACTGCTCCTGACTCTCTTCCCCCGGCCCCTGCCAAACCCGACAGATATTACAGGGTCCCGGACACACACTTTCACTTGTATAAGGCTCCTATTGCAGATCCTGAAACCATTTCTCAGGGCCCCAAAGCTGTAGCAGCTGCCTCTGCCAAAAACCCCCTCCCCTCTGAAAGAGAATCTAGAGCATTAGAGAGATGGGGTAAAAAAGTTTATACTTCTGCTACTCTTTCGGCTAGGCCCTTAAACTGCCAATTCCACATGATCCAGTATCAGGAATTTTTGTTAGACCAGCCAAATAAAAAACTGTCCTCTCCTGAACCTATAGACTGTAAGTCCCTTCAGGATTTGGTACATAACACTCAGCAGGTCAGTAATCATTCTTTAAAATGCGGCTATGATGCACTGGAGGCTTCCTTTAGGTCAGCTATGACTGGAACCGTGATCAGAAGGCATGCATGGTTAAAAGAGCAAACCTTACCAAACCATGTCAAGTCAAGGCTCCTAGATGCTCCCATGGAGAAACAAAGTTTGTTTGGCTCCCCTGCACAGCAAGTGCTAAAGAAGGTGGAAGAAAAAGCAAAATCTGTTCAAACAGTCAAGGATTTCTTACAGGTCCAACCTCCGAGGTTTAGTAGAAATTGGCCTTCGAAGACTTGGTCCTTTCCAGACACCTCCAGAGCACAGAGAGGCCGAAATAGGCGCCCAAGAGGCAGAGGTCAATCCAGAGGGGCCTACAGGGGACGTCAGTGGCAGCCTAACAACCAGAGAAGTACTGCCACAGATCCAGCTACTACCACTTCAACTGGACAGGCACAATGACTTGGCTCTGATACCGCCTACCAGGGAACAATTGGAAGCACCCTTAGGCGGAAAGCTAGCCTTATTTTCCGTAAACTGGCATTACATTACAGGAGACAAATGGATTTTACAGACAATAGACAAAGGCTACAGGTTTCACTTCCATACTCTACCAAAAAAGAGAGGAATGCCAAACCTTCCACCAAACCAAAAAACAAACGCTCTAGGACAAATCAACCACTTACTAAGAATGAGAGCTATAGAAAAGGTACCACCTATGGAACAAGGACAAGGATTTTACTCCAGACTTTTCCTGGTACCAAGAAAAGAAAACCAATGGAGGCCTATTCTTGACCTGTCCGCTCTGAACACATATCTAATTGTTCTAAAATTCAAAATGCTGACCCTACAGCAACTTCTTCCCATGCTGGGCAAGGAGTCTTGGCTGGTGACTCTAGATCTCAAGGAGGCATACCTGCACGTCCCTATACGACCAGATTGCAGAAGATACCTCAGATTTCTTGCAGGATCAGAGCATTATCAATTCTCAGCATTGCCCTTTGGCTTATCTACTGCGCCCAGAGTATTCACGAAATGCCTGGCATCAGTAATTGCTCATTGCAGGCTTCAGGGAATTCAGATATATCCATACCTGGACGACTGCCTGATACAAGCGGACAACAAGACCAAATTAACACAAGATTTGGAAAAGGTTATACAACTACTGCAAGCCCTGGGATACACAGTCAACATGAAAAAGTCAAGACTGTTACCATCCCAGAGGATAACATTCTTGGGTGCAGAATTGGACACTTCAAATCAGATGGCATTTCTCACAGCAGAAAAACAAAAGCAACTACCACACTATTTCAGGGTCTTGACAACACAGAACCAGCTTACAGCAAGGAAAGTCCTGCAAGCCCTGGGTTACATGGCATCCTGCATAATATTGGTTCCACATGCCAGGCTGCATATGAGGAAGTTGCAATGGTACCTAAGGAATATATGGTCTCAACACAAGCACAGCCTAGAGGTTCAGATTCCAATAATCCCATGCCTGAAGCAAGAATTCCTGTGGTGGGCTCAGGCCTGTCTGTTAAACAGAGGACTGCCCTTCCACAAACCTCATCCAAGCCAGACTATCACCACGGACGCCTCGGACCTAGGCTGGGGGGCACACATGGTGGACAAGTGTATACAAGGCCTATGGACGCAAGACCAGCTGAACCTACACATAAATCAAAAAGAGATGCTGGCAGTGAAACAGGCAATCCAGACATTCAGACCATTTCTTCAACAGGGTCATTTGCTGATAAGGACGGACAACACCACAGTCATGTGGTATATCAACAAACAAGGAGGCACACATTCATATCCTCTATGCCGGATGGCAATGGACCTGTGGAATGTAGCCCTGAACCTCAACATTCAGCTCCAGGCCATTTCTGTGCCAGGAAAAGAAAATATACTAGCAGACACCTTAAGCAGAACTACCACGGATGCCCACGAATGGATGCTGCATCCAGACATCTTCAAATCCATTACAAAGAAATGGGGACTACCAGAAATAGACCTGTTCGCATCCCCACACAACCACCAATTGAGGAAATTCTGCACGAGGACATCCCACCCACTAGCTTGGAAGGTGGACTCCCTCTCCTTCAGTTGGGAAAACCTGACAGCATATGCATTCCCACCTCTTCCCTTGATGCACAAAGTGCTACTGAAGATCAAAGAAGATCGCCCAAGGATCATCCTGATAGCTCCAGATTGGCCGAGGCAGCATTGGTACCCGCTACTGAGGAGTATGGCTCGGACACACGCATGGCCTCTACCTCTAGTTCCTTTAATGCTAACACAGAACAACTTCAAGATCCTACATCCAAACTTGAAAACGCTACAGCTGGCTGCCTGGAATATTATATAAAACAAAATACCCCAGACTTATCCCAGAGGGTTAAAGACATTATACTGGAGGCTCGCAGACCCTCCACAAGGAAGACTTATTCAGCCAAATGGAAAAGATACCTCATTTGGAGTGCAGCAAAAGGAGAAAGTGTATCATTACCAAACATAGCTAACATCCTGGAATACTTAGCAGACCTTTTCCACAATGGCCTGTCTTACTCCTCCATTAAGATTCATGCATCAGCAATTTCAGCAAAATACAACATTGATCCTCCAGTCTTCTCTCATCCTCTACTCAGGCAGTTTCTGAGAGGAATTAAAAATGTAAAGCCTCCAAGGAAGCCACCTTTGCCTACATGGGACCTCAACTTTGTCCTGGAAAAGTTAACACTTCCCCCTTTCGAGCCAGCAGCAACAGCAGACTTACAGCTCTTATCTTGGAAAACTGCTTTCCTGCTTGCAATCACTTCAGCAAGAAGGGTTTCTGAATTACAGGCATTAATGGCAGTACAGCCTTTCCTTATCTTCCATCAGGATAGAGTATCCTTGAGAACCAACCCTACTTTTATGCCAAAGGTGGTCTCCAGGGTATCATTGAACCAAGCAATACACCTACCAACATTCTTCCCCAACCCACAGAACAAAGGGGAAAGACTACTACATACCTTGGATGTGCACAGGCAATTGCGCTACTATCTGGCCAGAACCAAGAACAATAGAAAAACTGACCAGCTTCTGGTAGCATATGCAACAGGAATGGAAGGAAAAGCAATTTCAAAACAGACAATATCAAAATGGATAGGAAATTGCATAAGATTTTGTTACTCTTTTCATGGAAAGACAACTCCAGAAAACATCAGGCCTCACTCCACAAGAGCTACAGCCACTACTACAGCTTTCTTACGAGGAGTGGCTACCAAAGACATTCTAGAGGCTGCTACTTGGAGCTCCGTGCATACATTTGCCAAGCATTATAATCTACCTTTATACTCCAGATCCCGAGCAGGTTTTGCAACTGCTGTTTTGCAAGGGATCTTATCTACACCATAATCTTTTTAGTGCCTCCTCCCCCAGTTTGGCTATGGTATTCTACCCATATGTTAGGACTGCAGATGCATCCTTGAAGGACATAGTACAGTTTTGTACCTACCATAAATGTAGATGTCTGAGAGGTATGCATCTGCAGTCAGGATTACCCACCCTCCTTCCCCTCTGTGGTACTCCTAGGGTATTTGCCCATCTTGTAGCTAGCTGGGGGAATCTATTATGGTGTATTTGTTTGTATATATGTATATACATGTTATTTTTGTTTGCTCTCTACTGTTTGGAATCATTTGCATTTATCCAAATTTAGCCTTCTTAGAGGGCACCTGGCATCTGGGGCAAGAAACACTGAGGAAAATGGCGTCGGCTGATGCCTTTATACCCAATTCACAGCAGCTATGACGTCGGGTGAAGTGCAACATCAGCCGAGGCCAGACCCAGACTTTGGAATCCGGCCGACCGAAGGGCTGCCTGAGGCAGGACAACCCATATGTTAGGACTGCAGATGCATACCGCTCGGACATCTACATTTATGGTAGGTACAAAACTGTACTTTTATCTCTTCTTTGGAAACCTTTTTCAGTATGTCTTGCTTCACCAGATATTGTACCTTGTCCCCATCTGTGAACAATTCTGATGCTTCTAATGCCATGATATACAGTTGAAAATCTGTCATCAGCATTTCCCCATTTCCATTCATCTGTGGAAAGTCTCATTGTCTTCTTTCCCACTGTACTACCCCACAAATAAAAGTGTCTCAAGACATCTATATGCTTAGCCTCTGGAAACCCTAGAGATAGATAATATAGCTACTTCTGCAGATGTGTCTGAAACCTCAAAGGCAGTACTCTGCAGCAAACTGGTGGCCATTGGTGCCACTTTCACTGAGCCGAGCAACATTATGAATTTACAGGCTGACAAATTCAACCCAGACTTCCTCTCCACTCCCACTGCCTCCCCTTCCATGAAATACCTACTAGCATACCTCCCAATTATTAACAGGGAACAGGTCCTGGTGGCACTCACTAATGCCAGAAACATAGCCACAGTGAGCCCTGACAATACCTCAGGATGCCTTCTAAATACCTTGAAACATTATGAATTTAAAGGCTGACAAATTCAACCCAGACTTCATCTCCACTCCCACTGCCTCCCCTTCCATGAAATACCTACTAACATACCTCCCAATTATTAACAGGGAACAGGTCCTGGTGGCACTCAATAATGCCAGAAACATAGCCACAGTGGGCCCTGACAATACCCCGGGATGCCTTCTAAATACCTTGAAACGTGACCTATCAGGACCACTTGAGTCACTTTTCATCTATAGTCGCAAAACAGGCTTTGTACCATGAGACTGGAGGACTGCAACAGTTATATCACTTCACAAGGGTGGACCATGACCCAACCCCAGAAACTACAGACCTATTTGTCTGACTAGTCTAATAAATAAAGCCATGGAATTAATTATCATGGACATGATCAACAAAGACATAGGCAAATTTCAGACACTGGACTCATCCCAGTTTGGCTTTGTCAATTGAAGGTCATGCCTACTAAATCTAGTGGACTTCTTTAAGAAGGTTGGCAAGGCAATGGATGAAGGGAAAATGGTGCATACTGCCTACCTGGACCTGCTTAAGATATTCGATAGAGGACCGTACTCTGGTATAGTAGATAAACTCACCTATTTGGATATAAACCCAGACATAACTCTTTGGATTGCCAGCTGGCTCAAAGACAACACCCAGGAAGTCAGGATTGATGAGACTACCTCCACTAAGAGACAGGTCACCAGCATGGTACCTCAGTGGCTCATAATGGGATTGCTTTTATTTTGCATCTACTTCTTGGAGGTAAAGGATAACATTTTTGGCTGACCAGGTTTGCAGATGAGTGCAAATTGTGAGCTATCATAGGTTCCTCCATGACACAAACATCTTACAAGAAGATCTAACAGAGACAAATGACCGGTGCTAAAGTCATGGATTAAAACTCAGTGCCAAGAAATGCATTATACTGCATTTTCTGAAAACTGTCACCCAGCCTAATTACTCCATTGATAACACATCCCTAAGAGTTGACCTGGTAGTCGGAGATCTGGGAACAAATGTAGACAGCAATCTCGCCATCATTGAGTATAATGCCCCCTTCTGCATGTACACTGACCTGACATATGCAACAGCTGGAATATCCACAAAGATTCCTTACCAGAAGAATCCAAGGTTATAAACACCTTGTCCTGTACAGGTTACCTTAAAGCCCCTGTCTCTTTACTCGGTCATCTACAGGTTACTGAGAGGTATCTGTGCCTGACATGCTGGTGAGACAGATATATTTCTCAGAGGATCTTCATGCTGTAGAAGAGGCTCCCCATCCATGTGAAGCATAGTCCATCCCTATTCTTATTTAAGAGTAATCTTTACCAATGAATGGGAAATAGAAAATTCATCCTAGGTCTGGCCCCCATATCTCTGATTCACAGAGACCGACAGTAATGCCCCAAACATACATACTGCCCACATAAGCTGTATAAACTTCCTAACTAACATACCCTCTCCTAATAAACACCCATGCTACATAGGACACAATTGTGTTAGGTTGCATGGCTGGGCTTATAAAGGATGGTGGTCATTATTCTAGTATATACCTATGAAGAAGCAGGGATACAATTTTTGATTTGAATTTTTTAGCCATTTGTTATTTTAAATACAAGTTCAGAAACTGATTTATTATATGCATATACTCATATGCTTAATTTTCACATGATGAGGTTTGTGTCTTGCATACTTTAACTGCATTTCCTGCCATCTGTGTAAATTAATGGTTTAGTTAGGAATTATGATTGGTACAACTTTATTTAAAAAGCATGCAAAATGCACTACCCTCTCCATTTTCCCATAGTACAGTATATAATTCTCTATTATGAAGTCCTTGCAATTTTAGAAATGTTGCACATTTAAGATACACCAATAGCACTGACACATCATCAGAAGAGTTTTTACAATAACTTTGGTAGATATTCAATGTCTCCAACAGAAGTTTAAATATTATGTTCTTTTGGGCTTTCTCCTTGCAGCATTCTGCAGGTTGTATATATCATAAAAGAGGAATGAATCAGTGCTATGATATAAACGGGGCAAGTGAAAAAGGGTAGCATAGTTTTTAATTTTTCAGTAGCTGTGTTGCTCTGTTTGCTTGTCTTAGTAATGTAGGATTTAACTCAGCCTGCAGATTGCTCTGTCCTAACTGCACTTGCACTTTTGAATAGGAAGTTCCTAACATTGTGTAATGCAGGTATATGCCTGTAAGACACACCTGTTGAACAGGAGTGTTGGATGAATATACAGAGGGTGAAGAACATGCGCATCACTCTGCCACTCTGTGATGTCACTGACACCTTCATACATGCAAAATGAAAAAAAATGAAAACTAAACTTTGCAGAATAAGACATTTCAGATTACTAGGTTGTAAATTAGTTGCTAGCAGTGCAACTGTCTGATCTTTAGGAAGTGTAGTTCATATGCTCTGTCAAATGTCCATGAGAAACTTATGAGTTTTTATATCCTTATCTGCTTGTAGTTTGACAGATGTTAACATATAAGCTAACCAGAACTTTAAACTTTTGTTTGCTTTTTGATAATGAAAGGCATCAGACAGACAGCAGAATACACTGTTCTCTTATTCACATATTTAGCAGTGTAGCAGATGGTATACAATAAATATTCAGTGGTAGTGCACACTGAATATCTTTCTGTGATATAAATGAGTGTAATACATGTCTTAGAGAAACTTTGCTGCCGACCATATCTATCCAAGCAGGTATAGCTATACAGACTAACATGCAAACACTGTACTGCCATTGTCTTATGCATTCCCAGATCATGACCACTGAAACGGTCTTTACTGTTATTTATTTATTTGTTTTTTGTTTTTTTTTTAAGCCAGGTGAGTGAACTGATAGAGAAACCTTCTCAGCCATGTCTCAAGCTATGAGGCTGAGACAAAACACACACATTGCAATTTCCAGGTTAACATTAACTGATGAATACTTAGAAGGCATTCAGCTCTTTGAGATATGATGCAAACCTGTAATAAGTATGCTGAAATGCGTTACACAGTACTGAAATTTAACACTCTCTCTCTTTTATTTATATATATATATATATATATATATATATATATATATATATATATATATATAGGTCCACTTTTTAATTTTGAAAGCCCAAAATCCCAAGTTTTGAAATACCGAACTCAAAACATTGAGATTTTGGAATCTCTAAATTAAAAAGTGGAACAAAAAAACCAACTAAAACAGTGTTTTTGCAAGGGGGGGCTTGCCCCCCTGTAACTTAAATATACCATCTCCGAGATTGTGCTACAGTGAAAAGAATGGTAAGCAGAACAGGAGCATTGCTGTTCTCTTCACTGTAGCGCGATCTCGGAGATGGTGTATTTACGTTGCAGGGGTAAAACATTGTTTTAGTTCTTTTATTATTTTTTTTTCACTGTTTAATTTCGAGATTCCAAAATCTCGACTTTCTGGGACTGGTATTTTGAAAATCGAGATTTTGGGCTTTCGAAATTAAAAAGTGGATTCATATATATATATATATATATATATATATATATATATATATATATATATATATATATATACACATGTATATATTGAGATTTTATATATGTATATATATATATATATATATATATATATATATATATATATATATATATAAAAATAGAGAGAGAGATGCTGACTAAAGTATATAGTTTGCCCTTTACAGGCTCAAGAGTGATAAGAAAGTTTAAAAAGGTAGGATGTAGAGAAATACTAATCCACATCCCTAAAACTATTCTTGACATAGTTAATTTTCTGAGGAGAGTATTCCATGCTGCTCCTGGAGCAAGTTTGTACACGGATCTTTCAAAAGTACCTACAGTAAGTTGAATACTGTTAATTTTGAGACTGTTGCTGTTGCAAAGAGAATAAGTTGTTGTTTGAGTAGATAATTAGTTGGCAAGTAAAAGGCCATAATGTTCTTTTCACAACTTGGATGTAAATGTGTTAAGCAGGTACATAGCTTTGGCAGAATCTAGTAGCCATTTTGCCTATTTGACGGTATCTGTTTAGCCACCTGCAACAAGGTAAAGTTTTACCGAATTTTCTTGCTGTAGAAGTCAGCAGGTGTGATATTGTGGCTTGTGATACGTTCATGGTAGTCGTGTCAATGTGGTTTTGAAAGGACAATGAGTATGTATATGAATCCAGCCACAGAGTGGAGGCTTGGACCTATTTTCAGGAGATACGAAAGCTAATTTGAACATGCTGTGCATTTCAAACATTTAACTGTATTGTTTACATGGATGCACAGTAAACATAAAAGGATAAGAACCAATGATTATTTATTTGTATACTTAATAGTAAATCATGCCATACTAAGGCAAATATTGGTTACTTCAAATATATGCAGAAGTGTGCTTTTTCCAGCACAGTATGCTTATTCTGCTTGGGGTGGGAGTACCTAGAGCTTGATCAGGGATTTTTGGGTCTATACTAGATTGTCAAAACAGCATTACAGCAAATGCTGTTTCAACGACACATAAAGAGCGAAATGCTTAAATAGCAAAAGTTCAGATCAGAGATTTTTTCGCAAGGAAAAAACTCGCTTGGCCTGAGCCATGACATTGCCCTTAACTCCACTGTAGTGCAATCTCAGAATTTGTATATTTAGTTAGTGGGGCTGTGGGGCACAGCCCCCCACATGGGGGTGTGTGGGGTGAAGCCCCCCAATTTAAATTGTTTTAACTGGTATGTTTTGATTTGTTGGTCTACTGATATTTTCCCCTAGGAATTTTGTGCACTAAGCTGTTCCTATAGTTATATGCATTGCATAAAGGTTGTTGAGCCTTGCTGATTCTATGATATGCACATACATTGGATGTGGCATTGATATAGGTTGCATGGAAAGCACCGCTGGGCAGCTCTTTGTACTTAGTGAAGATGGCTGTGTGCTCCTACTGGCATGTCATATGCTGCTTTTTTATGTGGCATTTTCTAACCATTGCTAGTCTGACGACATTGTCATCAAATCATGCACAAAGTGCCACAGCACAACGACGTGTTGACATACTCTGATGCATCTTCCCTTATGGCTGGATGCTGACAGCAACAGTGATTCTTCCCTGGCTGATTTCATTTCATACTATGTTAGCCGTTGTTTTTGGAATGTCTGAATGCACATGGATGGCATAACTGTTAATGCATGTTGGGTACCTGCACTGCTCACCTCATCCTGGTAGGTACAGAATACACTCTTAATAGCACTTTTTGTTTGTTAGTCTTGGATTTGTAGTCTGTACATGAATAACCCCTTTTGTATAATGTATTTTTATAAATTTTAGTAAACACAGTTGTGATCCATTGTTAATACACAGATTAGCATATGCTGTGGTACCTGTTTACATGTCTTACTGGGGCACTGGAGAAAGAGGGAGAAACCAGCCCTGGACTTTCTGTGGTCTCTGTGTGCTCTTATGGGTAATTACACTTGATCAGAGAGCTGCATCTGGAAATACTGTGTGTGTGTACTTGTCATCCTCACAATGTATGTCCCTCACTGGTGCCAGTGGTGAGGATTGAGGCTCCTTGATTCCTGGTCCAGTGGTGGGATGTCACACTTCTCAACTGTCTCTGATTTCACAAAATGTCCTTGATTTTGTCTTATATTTTGCCCATGTACTGTGCAACAGGCTGTACCAGGCATTCATTCATGGAAGGATACTATATAAATACCTCAACAGTGAACATTCTTATGACAGTTCAAAATATAATGTTGTAACAACAGTAGTTTGATCACACAGGTACCTTTGCCTGTGTAAAAAATACTCGGTGTAGTATCTAAGCACATGCAATATAACACTCATTAATTCAGTCTTCCTCCCATAAAGGTGATGTCATCTACCATCTGCAGTACAGGCTGATGACACTCAACAAACATTGGTAGGTGAGAATTGATACAAACAGGTACATCCCCAAAGCCAAACCATGATGGATATCTTTGTCAAGAATAAGATATGCTTCACATGCCTAGATACCTGAACTGTATCACTTCATTACACTCCAAGCACACAGTTAAGGAAATTGTTCTTTGTATAAAGTGTTGCACAATGTGCTGGCCTACAATAACCTATAGCAACACCTTCCAGTGCAAGGCAATGAAATACAACACAACACTTCCAAGGCACAATCCAACAGATGAACCATGATGCTGAGCAATTTGTGGTGAAGCCTTCACCAACAGGAAGTGCAACACAGTAGGTACAAGCAGCATGAGGCCACACAGTACCATGATGCACCAAATCAGTAATAAGCTTAGGCCACAAAGTACCATGAAGTACCAAGTCAGTGATAGGCCTGGGCCACACAGTATCATGATACACCAAGTCAGTGATAAGCCTAGGCCACACAGTACCATGATGCACCAAGTCAGTGTTAACCCTAGGCCACACATTACCATGATGCACTAAGTCAGTGATAAGCCTAGGCCATACATTACCATGGTACACCAAGTAAGTGATAGGCTTAGGCCACAAAGTACCATGACGCACCAAGTCAGTGATAAGTCTAGGCCATACAGTACCATGATGCACCAAGTCAGTGATAAGCCTACTGAACTGTTTGCACATAGATCAGCATATGACTTCCCACTGGCACAACTGTAAAGTTGAGATCTCAGTTGAGTGGCCAAGCCAAGACCCTCTCTGTCCAACCAGTGCTTCGTGTCCCTGCCCAAGTAGCTGACACACACACTCTTTGAGATTTGATTTATACACACACACACACACACACACACACACACACACACACACACACACACACACATGGGAAAGGCTGGCACAGGTTTACTAGCTATGACCCGTTCTGCCCAGACTATAAGGTAGTTATTACTACCACCAGCTAACTCTTTAGCATATTCTAACAAAGGGTGTCCAATCTTTCTGTGTAATGTTACTGTAAATACAAATGGTAGTGTGAAGAGCAAGGCTATTAGAAGTAGCCCACAGTGTCACCAAATAAATATGCAAGTATTCTCAGAACTTAAATATGTCTCACAAATATCAGCCACAATGAAAGGTTTAAGTATATTTAATAGTAAATAATAAAAGAACAAGAAAATATTCTATATCACAGTTACATCAGAGTTCAAAATCACAGGAAATATTTAAAACAACATTGCAGAACAGTCTCAAATAAATAAAGAAAAACATCTAAATTAAGGTTTGCTATATTCCTGACTGTATCTAAGAGAAATTACAGTACCCTAATAACTTATTTCAGAGCAAGCAAGGCAGATGTGATGAGTGGATCTTCTTGTCAGGTCAAAGACAAAATACAGAATACTCAGTCTCTCTCAGAGAGTTCTTAAATTAATATCTCAACTAGTACTGCTGGGATAGCTTGCAGAATGACATCAATTCTCGTCATTTGACTCTATCCCAGGTAAAACAACCATTGATGCAGCTGGTAGCATTTAGCATCTATGTGAAAATACATAAACAAGGACTTTTCTTAGATCTAAGGCAGGTCCTGGAAGTCAGAAAGCAGTAAACACTTCCAAGACTATACAAACACCTTCTAGTTCTAGACATTGTGTCTGTTAGTGCACTGAAACTGGAAGATAACATCTTTTTATGGCCCAGTCATAAAGTAATTTAATTTCAACTTTTTTTCTGAATTTAAGCTCTTGTGTTCCAGTTTCCATTGTTAAAATATACACATCTAAGCAGTTACAATAGTGCAGGTACAGGGTCTATATTAGATGAGTGAACGCTTAAACAAGCAAATGCTGATTGATCGACCTTATTTTAGCGAATGTTAAAAATATTGAAGCAACAGAAACTCAAATTTGTTCCTAGGGAAAAAATTTGGTTGTCTGTTTCTGTTGCCTCAGTATTTTCAGTGCTGTGGTGGAAAATTAAGTGTGCGATTGTGTGGATGTGAATGTTAGGGTGGGTTAGGCGAGTTAGGGCTCGGGTTAGGTATGTGTGCGATTGTGTGGACGTGAGGGTTAGGGCAGGTTTAGGTGAGTTAGGGTTAGGGAGCAGGTGAGGTGAGTCTGCAATAGTGATGGACCTTAGGGTTAGGGTTTGGGTTAAGGTAAGTAGATAGTTAGTGGTGTGTGCATAGTTTAGTGTAGGGTTAGGTGTCAGATTTTAGGTTTATGTGTGTGGATTTCTGTTTGTTTGGTGTGCTTGTGTTGTGTGTAATGTGTTTTGGATCAGCGATTTTTTTTTTTTTTTCCCGATGAAAAAAATCGCTGATCTGACAGTTCGAGATTGTAAGCTTTTGCTTACATAAGGTCGATCAATCAGCGTTCGCTTTTTTAAGTGTTCGCTGATCTAATATAGACCCCAGGTACATTGCTGTTCGAATCCATTAGGACATGTTGTGGTTGTATTTTAGCTCAGTACTTTACAAAATATCTCTTCAGCACACATGTCCATACAAACCATCTTATATGACATACATTTGTAACACAAGCGTATGAATCGTGTTGATATTCACAAATGACATAATTATTTACAAAATTCCAAAGAGCTGGGCCTGCAGTGTTTCATGTAACTGTTTAGATGTACCCTTTTGTAAATCTTTTTTTTTTTGTTCCCTAAGTACTGCTGTCATCTATTATGTTTCAGAGTCCCTTCTCATTTTTTTTTTTTAAGGAAAAATTACCCCCCCCCCCCCAATCACTTGATTGGCTTGCCTGCCAGACTGTGGCCTAACTAAGTGGGAACTTGTTAATATAAGTTTCAGGGAAATTATCTACCAGTATGTTCCCCATCCTTTCTGCAGCAGGTTAAGAGTTCTAGTTGCTAATGGGGTGCAGTCCTCACCAGGAATTCCTCTCATCCTCCTAAGATAGGGAAGATGGCAAAATGCTGCTCAGTCCCTTATACTTAAGAGGGGTCCTCAAAATCAGGGCCTGTTAATCAAATCCACATCACCTGGGTACTAGTTAGGGTGTCATCCCTCTAAGCCATGGACCTGGCATTAATGGTATACTCTGTTGTGTCTCCTTATATCTTGTTTCCCAGCAAAATTTGATTTCATGCCTATGTGTAGAGTAGGTGTATAAAAGTGGGACAGTGACCTTAACACTGGAATATTACATTTGTTTTACTAAGATCATTACAGTGAGCAAATAAACATTCATTAATTAAAATGTTCCTAGCCAAAATGTTAGCAGATTGGATTCCATACAAGCACATTAATATGGACAATGAAGGTTTTGGAGAGGATGGTGACTGACATGATAAGGTTTTTTCTCTCTAGTTATGAAGCCCAGAGTTCTAATTTTTGTCTGTGATGAGTCTACATTTTTCCTGTTTTCATGTGTTTTGCTCAAGTGCTAATTTTTTCTGCCAATGAAAAAAAAAAACAGCTAATTGATTGTTTCCTGTAAACTGGCCCTATATTCTACAATTACCCATTATTTATGGCAATAATTGTGGGTAAATTTAATTTGCAAGTTAATCAGCTAGCTCATACCTCTCAACAGTACATATTTTTGCAGAATGTCCAGATTTTTGTTTCATATTTTTGGCTTGTTCCTCTTTTTTTCCTGGCAAATCACTGGGATGATCTCAGGATTGTAGTCACTAAGTAATGACATACATTTCAGTTTCAGACTTCAAACCCTTCAGAAAATATATAGTAAAACAAATCCTGTTACTCTAGCAGCTTTCTAAAAGTTTATAAGAGCAATGTTTAAAATATGTCCCTATTTGTACCCCCGTTTTGTCAAGCTTTGACCAGATTTTTTTGCATTAAGAGGTTGAGAGGTATGCAACTTATCTTCTTAGCAAATACTTCATGGAACCAAGAATGTTTAACCCACCATGTATGTTCTTCTTATTGTAGAGTTAAAGCTAAGTCATGGAAATAAATGCTTATAATGTATTTTTAATTTGCCTAGATATTTTTTTTAATTCATACTTAAAATCAGTGCAAACATAATTTAAAATACATCATACTTCTGATTGGGGGCATTAATCTTTTTCTGAGTGCTGTGTGCGGGTTGCTGTTTAAGGTACTTTACCATTTATACCACATCTGTGTGTGGTCTGAATTCCTAGTTACGTTTCAAGTATACAGCAAAAGGAAATACATCGCAGACAATGCCACCACATTGGTTGTTGTAAAATGTTCAATAGGGTGTTAAGAGACTACAAAAGAGGTGCCTCTGAGAGACTGAAATTATACCCTTAGACACAGCAAGATGTAGGCTTACTATCCAGGCCTTGATTCAAACTACAGGCCTGCTCTCTGGAATCACCCACCCAATGAAGTAAAATCATTAAGGAAACCCCCTTTGAGGAAGCCAAATACTCATGTATTTGTAATACAGGCTGAGATACAGAGCTTCAGAATTTATTATCTTAATGTATAACAGTGCATATCAATTAATGTGTGTCTGTTTGCAGGTGTACACATTTTATTTTATAGCACGTGTTATTGTTTCTCTTGTATGTGTTATAGAATACAAACATAACTTTGCTTAACATTTTCCTCTGTGATAAAACTGTTCCTATCCAATATAACTTGCTTGTATGAACTCATCTTGTGTTGTTAATTGCTTTTCTGTGGGTATTGACTGAAGGGGGTCAGCAGACTTGCCTGCTTACTCTGTTAACAAATTGAAATAAATAAATAAATCGATAAAAAGAGAACCCAGCACTTGTTCATGCTAGGAAAGTGCCAAAGCAGTAAGCAGTCAGCTGACCTAACTACTAAAAATATACAACTGTATACTGTACTTCAGTGCTAACGACACCTCTCCTGTCATACTTATTTGAATTAGTTTTGCAAGCAGTTTTTATTTCATTGCGTCAATAAGCTTATTGTTCTAGAGCAGATACTGCTGTTCTGCTATCAAGAGCTGCCCTCTATCACAATGATAAGGACCGCTGTGTGATGCAGTGTAACATTGCACAGTTCCATGCGTCCAACACTATTCTCTTAAAGGTCACAGGTCTTGTAGTACTAATAATCAAACATCAAACCCTTTCAAACTTCTCTTTCC
This sequence comes from Protopterus annectens, assembly GCF_019279795.1. Taxonomy (NCBI): domain Eukaryota; kingdom Metazoa; phylum Chordata; order Ceratodontiformes; family Protopteridae; genus Protopterus; species Protopterus annectens. The sequence continues at coordinate 338,883,998 of NC_056726.1, read as the reverse complement.
TTAACTGGCTCATTGGGACGGTATTTTGTTTCATTGTTAGTTGCTTATTACAAATCCCATGCTGATATAGCCTGAATCGTCACATCTGCTTATAACAGCAACAGAAAAATTATTTTTCTGTTTTTGTAATGTAGTTGGTACTCTTAATTTGTACAGCTCATAAGAAATGTGTATGTTCAGTGGAGCAGACTGATTTAGGCAGTAGTGTAACCACACCTCCTTAGTGTGTTTTGCATCTGGCAGACTCCCAATAGCAGGCTTCTTCTGAACAGCGAAAAATGTCACCCAGAGTATCCCTCCCTCACTCATTCAGTGTACACCATCGGTATGCATTGTTACATGATCTTAAGCCATACTGTCATCTAATGAACTATCACTTGCCACACACCCTGTCACTTGGGTAGGACAAAGGTTTGGGCAGAAAAGAAAAGCAGATGGTTAGAAACCTCAAACCGGTTATGTGTTTAAAACACACATTCAGTTTCACATAAAGTGATGCGTGAATTTGTTAATTTTTACTAATTAATTAAAATGGTAAACTCATTCTTGTGTAATAAGAGATACTGAATGATGTGATTCCATTTGTGTCATCCCAATAAAACAATTTTCTCTAAATCTGTAAGCCAGGTAAACCCACTGCATACAAGTGCACCTTTTCAGGTATAACACAAGGAATTACTGCCTGCTTAAAGTAACTTGCTCGGTTGCAAAATAGGTAACTGGAAACTGAGTGAATCAAACTCAGGACTCTGAGATGGAAACCTTATTACCCTTTGTTAAAATGGGAAACAATTTTAGCTTTCATTAAATATTGTGTACGTAGCTGCTTTTCTGCCTCCATAAATAGGTAATACTGAGTCACTTCTTTGTTTAATAAAATGAGGATGCCAGCGATGCAGATTTTGCAGTGTTTGTGTTAATACAGAGCTACTATCACTAACACTAAATGCTGTTGTGGCATGTATGTGGGTGGTACTTGTATAGGCCTGCATGCCTGATCTCGTCTTCTTTGTAATGATGACATTTGCAGTGTTCTTAACAGAATGCTGAAGCAAGTATAGCACAGTTATGCCCAAGACATAACCTAAAAGCAGTCACTTACTAAAAGTAGAATCCAGTTGAATGTGTGCAGCTTGATGTCTGAGGTTATTTAGCAGTGTAATTTCGACATGAATTAGATTGTTTTCTGTTTGGAAATGCTAGCTTGTATTCTGCCCAGATTTTGTCCTGCTTCTTCACTGCTTTCAGTAGACTAACTTTCTCCAATTTTCAACTCCAAGCACACCAGCTTCCCTTGCACCCCATATTAAGCCTATATTCTTGTTACCATGAATTGGCGAGTTTCCCATATTAAGCAAACATCGCAACTCTACCTCTCTGCAGAAATGCTTTAAGTTGTGTTGCATGCAGGATTCTTGAGTACAGTTACCATATTTAGACATAATATAAACAAAAAAGGTTGTCTGCATGTGTTCATTACATCTTTAATTATGAACAAACACTGCCCAGTTGACCTTTGACCTCTAATTTGCCTGGATTTTGTTATAATATTTACACTACCTTCACATATGCCTATTGTACACACATAAGTCATTTGCATTGTCCTCCTATGGTTTATTTTGATATTCTCTAAATCCATGAGGAGATCAGGACACCAAAAAACACAGCTGTTAGAGACATACCTGTCAACTTCTTAGATGAAGAATTCTGGGCAAAGCAAAATTAATTGGGAGGGACAGTTTTTTAATATTGCTTTTATAAACTTAAAAAATATGCTAGAATAACAGCTTTTGCATTAACATGCATTTTTCTGAAGGAAGTTGTTGTATCTTTCGGGTTTTCCCGGTTAGGGGTTGCCACAGCAGAACTCTGATCCGCTAATGATTGGCAGTAGATTTTTACGTACTGAGTTGCCAGCCCTAACGTACAACCTTCAACGAAGGTACGCCCATTCACGCATGTCTCCACACAGAAGACGCTTTAGCTGAAAATCGAACAGGACAATGTCTTACTGTGAGGCGACAACGCTACCGCAGCACCACCACCTGAAGGAAGTGAAACCTGAAATTCGTATGTCTTGTTATTATTTAGTGACTGCAGTCTTCAACAATATGCCAGAAAACCACAAATTTCATGAGACCAAAAATTTGAGGAAAAATCATCTGGACAGTCTGAGAATGAGAAGTGACACTCACCATGTAGTAGATCTGTGAGTAAAAAGAAACAGTAGCAGTGAATCAGAATGGTTTGTTACTCAACAACATTGCTCCATTTCTTCTGGTTATTTAGCAATAAATTACATTTTTCCGTAGCTGTGTGTGTCTTCCTGCTTAAGCCAAGGATTCTCTTTCTCCATCATTAGTAGTGATGATTTTGTTTGCGGTTTGTGGCTCCTATGTTAATAGTAATGGGTTAAGCTCAGATCCGGTCTTCCAAGTGAGAAAGTAAATTAAAACAATTCTAACAGTTCTCATGTGGTCAGCAACAGACTAACTAGGGAACACTGTGAGCTAAGAGTTGTATAATTATTTATATATATAGTAATTTTGTACTCACTGAAAACTGAATGTGAATTTTGCCTAGAAGAGTAATAGACGAGACTGACTGTGGGTGGCAACGTTTAGTGCTAAATCTTCATTAAACTTGTATAAATACAGTAATTTATTCATACAGCTGCACATGTGTCTTCAGTGAGGGTCACTTTAATGGTAAATCACAACATTTTGGTAGAATTCCAAGCTGTAATAAGTATTCAATGGGGCGAACAGTTACAAGACGCTCCTACAGCATGGCCATGCCAAAACCTATCCTATAGACTGTAATACTTATAGTATTTAAGAACAGTGGTCTGTGCAGTAGATTTTAAAATATGTTGAGCTGTAACAGTGGTAAAATATGGTGCATGTCCTTTACATTGTATGTTCACAGGCATTTGCAGTGTCTTTTTATACGTCATAAGAGAAAGCAGTAAAATGGGACAACCAGTTTTTACTTAGTAGAAGAAAAGCTTATCCACTTTTTTATTTTATAAAATGTAGACAAAACATTATAATAGGCTAACTTGGGGATTCAGAAAGAACCCAAACACTGACGATTTGTGATTAAGACATTTAAACCACAACGAGGAAAAACCTTATCAGCTGATTTGCCTATCTCTGAATCACCCTTTGCTGCTGGTGCGAATCAGCAGTTTCCTGCAGTAGTTAACACTGTCAACCCATGAATTACGTTGGCAAAGGTACTACCCCCCCCCCCCCACACACACACACACACACACACCACTTACATCACACCTGTCCCTGTGTTATCAGAATATCCCCAAGGTGCCTTTCATGTTTTTCCTACCTTCATAAATCACTGATGATTACAGTCTTGTCAGTAATGCCAGGCATTAGAGGTTCATGCTTCTTCCTGTGCAGAAAACTGTTTCACAATGTTAGACCAAGTGACCTTGAGTCACATGTTTTTTCCTCATATTTTTGGTCTCCTCCTGAGAAAAATTGTAGTTTTCTGTCAAAGTCACTAAATAATGACATATAATTTCAGACTTCAAATCCTTCACAAAGTTCATGCTATGTAAAAAGCTATTATTATAGCTACATTATGTTTTAAGAACAAAATTTAACATTTGTCCCTGATTTTGGACCTTTGCCCCCCAATTATGTTTAGCTTTGTCCAGATTTCTTGTGTTTAGAGGTTGAGAGGTATGGTTGGATGTATATTCTGACCTTCAGACATCTAAGAAATAAAGGCGATTGTGCAGTCATAAGAGCACCTTGGATTTCTATATGTGGAGGAGTGCCAAGTACTGCCAGCTGTCAAGGGTACATTTGCAGTTGTTAGATAGGAGGAGCTAAAATATACCCCTCTGTCATTAAAGGATAGACCAAAGCTGTTGTTTTATCTCCTCATTTTAGCTGGCCAAATGATTTTAATGACTGCATGGTCAAAACATACAGTAAATATCACTGAAAGTGCATTATGATGTTAAAAGACTAACTGCCACACCACAAAGCTTGTGGTTACTGCAGAAGTACTGTTGGAGACAAATACTTTAAAAAATGTTAAAATGTGGAGCCTAGCAGTGCCCAGCATGCCTGCCTGAGTACAATATGTTTCATCTGGAGAGAGATGACATGGTATTATTAACCTAAACCATGAGGGTGTCCAGAAATAGAGACATGTTGGTCCCACTTCATATAAACAGCTGTGACAGTGTCATGCAAAGTGTCACCTAGTAAGTCAGACTCTGAGGAGCCAGTAGAGAAGGCAAAACTTTTCTGTGTAAGCGATTAAAAGAACACTGAGCCAGCAAGTATTGTAACGATGTTTTGATCAATATGTCTGTGTTGATTACGGTATCCTACCATTTAAGCATATCTATACCTTTTGTACCTCAAATGATATTCTTATGTTTTCCAAATGAACTGTATAATCAAATATTCATCTTCTAAACTAGTTGATTGGCATACTAAGAGACGTAATTGTTTACAATTTGCTCCGCCCCTGAAACATTTTTAACTTCTGAATTTGCATGAGCTGTTTCTGAAAGGTATAAATTAATTTGGCTGGCATCAAGTATTGCATAGCTTCTTTTTAATTTGCAGCAGCACCTAAATAATAAAAAAAATAAGCAATAACATTTATTTTGAATAACCAAGCATTCACAGACTTACATTACTGGTTAATAGCAAACTGTGAGATATCAACATTGGTAAGAGGAATTCAAACAAGAAATCTGATTAAACACATGCATAATATATTGTTTTGCAGTCCACAAAGTGGGGATAAGCAGTTATTAAGAAGAAACACAAGTTACTGTTTGCATTTTTATGAACATCTTTTAACAGATTTCTTCTTTAAAGAAGTGAACACTGGTAAATCTAACACTTATAAGCCAGAAGAAAAGGGGTTAAAATGATTGTGTAACAAAGCATTATATTTGGAAGCTAGTGGTTGTGATGATGTAAGACAGTGGAAACTTCCAACATGCTCCAGTAAATTAAGCAGGCAGATGTACTGTTTGCATTATCCATGTTTGCTAAACATTACCCTGTGTGTTCCAGAATGGTAACTTTGAACGTAATTCACATAGCTGTAGAATTGTGGAACGTTTTGTTTATCCCCTTCCTCATTTTAAAGCTTCTAAGATGAAAGTGTACATTGACATGGTTATAACACCTGTAATTATTATTAACAATTTGACAAAGGTAGCCTGCATATTTCATAGTTGCTTTGTATCCTACGAATAATCAGGGAAGTGTGGACAAATAAGCAAAAGAAATGAACATTAGGCAGTTTTTAAGAAACTTCAGAAGTTTCTGAAAGTTGTCAGAGCAAAAACCTAATTTGTGTACTGTTGATTATTTTTGCTGTAATATTCTAAATGCTTCTGTATTGACATAAGAAGATTTTAATGTGTGAAGCCCCGAGTACCATAATAGTGGGATATTTTAATCAGAAATGAGTGATGTAAAGGAACCGAGACATTGTGTATGTAAGTTAATGTTGGGTATTGCTGTTCTCAAACTGGTTGTATTATTGGGAAATTATCTTTTGTATGTGGGAGAATACCCAAGAGTCATATAATTGCAGTGTGAATCTTTCCTTGAGGTAGGCAAACGAGACTTGCACAACCTTATCGTCTATATTTTGCAGAGTATCTGCCAGTGTTGTCATACCTTTGTTTGTCCAGCTCATTCTGTTCAATAGCTGATCTCTTTTTCTAATCTGAGGGAGGCTACAGATAGATATGAAAGAGTCCCACAGACTCTACAGCCTTCTTAAATTTTTTAAGGCAGCCAAGGCCTAATTCCCACAGGTTAACATGAATCAGGCTCTGAGGCTGTTATAGAGGAGTAGTAGTTTATACCAACGTACTGATAAATGAGAGGAGCGTCCCAGAATTTGAGCCTCCAGCATGTCCCAGAGAGGCAGTATGTTTTGGGCATGTAGGCACTCAAATTGTAACAAATTGTTACAGATTTTTATTGTCATCATTACACAAACATTAGACTGTTAGTGTTTGAGCTGTTTTACACAGATATATGTAGACATGGTACGCATATGTTTATAAAATAAATACCAAAGAACGAAGGACATTAAATCACTTGTGAGCATACTGAATTAAGATCAAAAGTCTAATGCATCAAATACCTAAAATATAAATTTTAAGTTGTTCTCATAATGCTTTGTAGTTTATTTTTAAGCATAGATATGTTATTTGACACCAGGAATCTATGACAGGACCTATTCTATGGTATTAGTAGCTGAGGGGAAGATGTTTGCAAATCTCATGCAAGGGTATTTAGCTGAAAAACATTTCTGTTTTAATGATGTTGACACATATTGATGATGAAGTTATTTAGAGCCTTTTCTGACAGAAGGCCTTGTAGTGGGTTAGGAGTTAAGCAGGTGGTGGCGATTGTCTGATATGAGAATCGCAGCCTCTTCTTCTTGATGTGAACATCAAGTTACTGAACTATGGGTGTTAATAATCTGGGCTAACATTGCAAACAGCTTTTGAAAGTAACAGGAAAATGTATAAACAGAAACAAGGACAGCAAGTGGCCCTGCCTGGTTCCTTTTTAAGAGGAAAAGGGAGACGTAACCATAATTTGTGAGGACTGAGGTGTTTAGGGAATTGTATAAGGTTCATATTTGTTGGATGTTTGTAAGTGGCATTTTACACCAGCAGTAGTCTGGTCCTTCTACCTGGATATGTGGTGTTGGATTGTTTTGTGTGGCTATTGAAACTCAAATGGTATCTCCATTGAAGTCAGAAGGTATTTTATAATGTAAACAGCTAAATGAAATAAATTAAAAAGCTGAAATCAAACAGATACAACAATGAAGCAGTGTGTCGGCAAAAGGTCTATGAACTTAAAGATCACCTCGTTTTTGTCTGAAATTATCTGTTATATGTGTTTTTCTTGCTTCCAGCATGTCTGTGGAAATATTGATTCACTTATTAAAAAGAAAAGTTTACTATGCTACAATAGTATTGTAGGATCACAATCAAATTACACATACACACACACACACACACACATCACATTACACACACACACACACACACATCACATTACACACACACACACACACACACATCACATTACACACACATCACATTACACACACACACACACACACACACACACACACACACACACACACACACACACACACACACACAAAAGCCTCTGCAAAGCATTGTTTTTGACCACTTGCCCTTTTCATTCCTGACATTGGTAGCAACATGATGTGAAGCATTTCCATTGTTATCTGGAATTCTAAGTATGTCTCGGTAATGGAGGTTAGGATATCTAATGTGTAATACCTTGTCACAGTTATTTATTTTGTTAACAATGCCCCATAAACTGTGCATGATTAGTTTAGTAGAGGTGCTATTATGCAATAGAAAAAAAAATGAAGAAAAAATATAATAGATATATGGTCCAAAATGCTCAATAGAGGGATACTTGTACAGAGGAAACAAAAGTGTAGGGTGACGATATTGATTGTGATAGTAAGGACAGTTTGACTGTTTCTGTATTTTAAAGCAAACTCACCTTGCAGTTTAGTTGCAAGCATTTCTGAGTTCAAAGTTTGCCACTTAATACTTTGTAAAACAAATAGCCAAGTAGTAAGCATGACTCTGTAAAACACAGTTATTTTTAAAATGTTCAGTGGTACTATACTCACTCATTGCTGAACATGACTTCAGTAGCCATGAGAACAGAGTAACTCTGAGTCGTGAAATTTGATGCATGAGAGCAAAACGGCAGTGATCTCACCAAGGTCCAAAACATACCTGAAATAAGATGTGCTCACCGTTGGGCTGCAAACCTAGTTACAGCTACCTAAACGGCAGTGATCTCACCAAGGTCCAAAACATACCTGAAATAAGATGTGCTCACCGTTGGGCTGCAAACCTAGTTAAAGCTACCTACTGGAGACACTCAAGAGGATGCATTTCACACAACCCTGCTTGTTTAAGAAGTCCCTTAAGGGGTGGCCTTTTTGCTTTCCACCCCTCTAACCAAGTTCTACATACAGATTCCCACAAAGGTTTTAAGGTGATTATCTCTGCTCTGCTTTTGAGGGGGGTTCTTTCCTAATGGTAATTCTGCAGTACCAAGTTGTCTGAATGTATACATGCTGTGCCTTTTACTTTTCTTTCATTAGTAATACGACCGTAAGGCACTTCCTGGAAAAAAAAAAACAAACAAACAAAAAAACTTCCATGCTGCAAGAATCCATAACCTCGTAACCTTCTTTTATTTACTTATTTAATATCTGTTTATCAGGAAAGACTGGCTTGGAATTAAGCCAATTTTCAGTGGATGCCTGGGGAGAAATGCTCCAGATGCTTGTCTTTGTAATGTGGGAGGAAACCGGAACACCCAGAGGAAACCCACATAAAAGCAGAGAGGATATGCACACTTTGCACAGAAGGCACTCCAGCCAAGATTCGAACTGGAGAGCCTCTTGCTGTGAGGCGACAATACTACCTCTGCGCACCACTGCCCCTTTACGCTATCTTATAGATGTTATTACCAGGACTCTGGCTGTATGTTTAGTCTTTCCCTTGCTACTTAAATAATCCCTGTCACTGTAAACATTCTAAGATTATTCCGCTTTTCAAAAAAAAAAAATCAGGGCTTTCTGATTTTACCCCATATTCAGTGTCTGTTTATTAGCAAAAATTCTAATCCAAGTTCTCGAATAAGCTAATCTGTTAAACTAATCCGTATTTTATACTTTTTGAGCAGCATGGTTTCTGAGCTGGTTACAGAATAGTTATATCTATTCCAGATTTAACCACTCTGTTGAGGGAGTATCTGAGGCTGCTGTTTTCCAAGGGTCAGTATCAAGATTTCTGGTCTTTTTGCTGTTTATTGGTATTGATCCTTTGACCTCCATTTGGTGAAAGTAGCATGCAACACTAATGATGTAATTGTTTTAGGATCACAATCCTTAAGCAAAGTTCGGCATAATTAGCTAAAGGCAGATTTTAAGCTACAAAATACCATGTCATAGTTCAGGCAGGTTAACTGTCAAAAATGTATTGGAATATGGCTCATCTGGTCACTTTCATTTAACTTGCGTAAGGAGACAATAGTTGATAAGCCCCCAAGTCTGCTTATATTTGATTACAGATTCTGAAATCTCCAATTTGTGGAAACTAAACTCACCATTGGTTTAGATATGCTGAGGTCTGAGTGCACCTTTTGTGTTATTCTGCTCTGGTAACTTAGCAGCACAACACTGATTTAAACTGAGAAGAATTTATCATGTTGTCTCCCTAGGTATAGAAAGACAATTGTTTGTGTCTTTCGGCTTTTCCCGGTTAGGGGTCGCCACAGCGGAACTCCGGTCTGCTAATGATTGGCAGACAATACCACTGCTTATTCTTGTCTGTAGCCATGTGGCTTCTAGTCACTGTCAGGATTCTGCTTTTGTTAAATTTTCTCACTTTTAAACTGCGTATTTGTGATGGCAAGAAACCTTCACCTAAGAAACCATTTGAATTCCTTGAGATCAGATTGTGTTCTAGTTGTACCTTTGCAGAAGCTGTCTTATAGCTTGCACTGGGGGAGGCAACAGTCTCCAAATCTGGACTAGATTCACAGCATAGCCTGTGCCAGGAAGTTAAGATCACAAATGCCTATGATGTTTTTGAGAGAGAATTCCAGAGTCTGTCAAAGAAGCCTATGACTGTAATTGTTTTCATAATTTTTGTTAGTGATCTGTAGCTATTGCATCAGACACACTTGTGTCTGAAAATGAACTTCTTTTAAGAAACTGCTTCATAACTTTTATTTGTGCTTAGACATTGACATTTGATATCAGTACTTTATAACTGTCATATTAAAGTGATCTATTGCTACTCTACTTGTCGCAGTTTGATTATAGCTTTTTCATATCTGTGCCTCACTTGCAGTATTTGCTCTCTTTATTTACAAACTGTATCTTCTTTTTTCATCATACTCTGTATTAGTTGCTACTGCTATGCCAGAACTGGTCATGAATGAACAGGATCGATGGAGCTGTCTGCCTATAATTAAAATAAATGCACAGATAAATAACAATCTTGAGTCAGGGCAAGCCGAGAAAGCACAATTTTACAAATGTTTAGGGGTTTCTTAAACATTATCATAAATAATGCTTTGTTTGCTAACACTGTGCTCAGTGCTGGCCTAGCAATTGCATTTATAGATATTAGACATTCTACCTTATGTTTTAAAAAAAAAAAAGACATTCTACCTTATGGAAAGCCTTCTGTAGTTCGGTAGGTCCATGTATGTATTTTTCAGTCTTTTAAAAGCGAAACAATAATTTACTGCTGCTTTGAGATGGTCGGGTTCTCTTCTTGTTAGTGTGTTTCAGGAAGTAGCACCATTTTTTATAGTCTTTTCTCAGATTTTTCAAAGTAAAACAAATATAACAGTACCAAGCAGGACTTTTGGCAAAATTATGTAACAGTTCCTCTGTCATTTAGGTACTGACATCCCTTGACTAGTAACACACTAACATAATCACAAAGTTTGTAGTAACTTGCAAAATTCCTCTGGTGTTCCTGTATAAGTAAAGTAAATCTAGTTCAGACAGGTTGTTGTTCTTTCCGCAGGAAATCAGGCTTCTCCTCCAGAGTCTAACTTCTTCCATACCTCTTCCAGAATTCCATCTAGGAGTAGAGGCAAAAGAATCTGACTCCAGTAGTTAGAAGAATATAAAGACTGGATCAGCTGTCTGTGATTAACTTCAGTATATGTTTTTGTTTCCATTCACCTTCAGTGGATATGCCTTTCTTCTCCTTCTAATTTTCAATGATGACCTAGAAGTCACTTTCTTTGTTTTATTCATTCATTCATTCATTCATTCATTCATTCATTCATTCATTCATTCATTCTTTCTTTCTTTTAATCATTCCAATTGCTGATTGGATCTACTAGACAACTATTGACATTAACTTAAATCTATATTATATGTAGTTGTTATTTATAGTTACATTAAATAGATGTTTGGCACTTTCAAACAAATGCTTGGCAGCAGTGCTTGCATTCAGGATGTATTATGTGGGCAAGACAGAGAGGAAGCCTAGGGATAGGATCCGTGGATATCTTTATCAGATCAGGATCAAATCCACTCTTAATGCACTTTCAAAACATGTTTTAGACACTGATGAGACCCATGGATTTAAGTTCATGGTGATAGAGGTGATATAACCTAATTGTGGAGGTGACATTAAGAAGGAGGAAGCTACTACATGATAGAGCAAAATCCCAAAAAGGGAAGGCATCTCTGATCAGTATTAGCAAAAAATTAAGGGCACTCATAAAATCGTCTAAGGCCAGCTTCAAGAGAAAAATTGCACAGGACACTAAGGATAATCACAAGGCTTTCTTTAGTTATGTTAGGAACCTGGGTGGGAACTCCCAGATATGCTCAGAATTAGTCCAAAATGACAAAAAAATACACTGAACCCACAGACATTGCCAACATCCTAGCTGACAGGTTCAGCGCAAACTTCTCCCACCAAAGGGCAAATATCTATCCCAGCAGAGTGCTGCCCCCCTGATATCTCAGATGCTCAGGTAAGAGCCGCCCTCTCCAAAGCAAAAAACACAGCATCAATGGGACCAGACGGTGTCCCGGGCTGCGTCCTACATGAACTCCAAGAAGAGCTAAAGCCAAACGTAAAACTACTGTTCAATCTCAGCCTTACTACAGGATATGTACCCAAAGAGTGGCGTACAGCAACAGTGGTCCCTCTTCACAAAGGTGGTGCCTCAATGGACCCCTGGAAACTATCGCCCCATAAGCCTGACTAGCTTGGTCTGCAAAGCTATGGAAAGGATCATCATGGACCTCATAAATAAAGATATTGGGGACCTACAGACACTGGATCCTACCCAGTTCGGCTTTTTTAAGGGCAGATCCTGCCTCTTAAACCTGGTTGACGTCTTTGAAACAGTCACTAAGGCCATTGACGAAGGGAAGGTGGTCCACACAGCCTACCTGGACCTCGCAAAAGCCTTCGATACAATACGATACAATACCCCACTTGGGCATTATAGATAAGCTCACCAGCTTAAATATAAACCCCTATGTCACTAGATGGGTTGCAAACTGGCTCAAGGACAGAACCCACATGGTTAGAATTGCTGGAGCCATGTCAGACTCCAAACCAGTTACATGTGGCGTCCCACAAGGCTCAGTCCTGGGACCTCTCTTGTTTGGTATATATTTCTCGGAGGTACAGGCCAACACAGAAGGACTGTGGCTGACCAAGTTCGCAGATGATTGCAAACTGGGCGCCATAATCGACTCTCCAGCTGACACAAGCATCCTCCAAAAGGGCCTCATAGAAACAGACAACTGGTGCCAGAGCCATGGCCTCAAGCTAAATGCCAAAAAAGTGTATAGTCATCCCTTTGGCAAAAACAAAGTGCCCACAAATTACCACATAGGTGGTAATCCATTAAGTACAGAAGAAGTAATTAGGGACCTGGGGACCCAAGTTGATAGCAATCTCTCATTTGACAACCACGTGGCCAAAGTGGTTAGAAAAACATTTTATATAGCCCACCTAATCATGAAGGGATTCACGTCTAGATTAGGGGAGGTCATCGTGCCTCTTTACTCATCCCTCATCAGGCCCATAATCTAGTACAATGCCCCTTTTGGGATGTATCTTACCAAACACCTGCAGCAACTGGAAAGACCCCAAAAGTACCTCACCAAGAGGATCAAAGGGCTCAAACAGATGCCATATGCTGCCCAGTTAAAGAAACTCCAGCTCTACTCAGTGGCATACCGCCTGCTCAGAGGTGACCTGTGCCTGATGTATAAAGCCATGTCCAGCCCGGAGTTAAGGGACATGCTGCACCTCAAAAAATCCAAATCCCATCGAGCTACACGCTCGAGAGACTTGAACCTCAGCACTGAAATAAATAGGACATGCTGGAGGGACAGATTCATAACCCAGAGGCTCCCTTCACTCTGGAATAAAATCCCAGTCCAGGTTAGGCAGAGTCCCTCATTGACTCTCTTCAAGAGGAATCTTGATGAGTGGATGGGAGATCGTAGGTTTACCCCGGGTATCACTTCTGTGTCACTGTTAGACAGAGGCACAGTATACTAACCTCGAAAAAGAGCATAGCAAAATTAATTTAAAATGGGTGGCGAAAGCCAAACATACTCTGGCTAGGCTTATAAATGCCCTAGGGCAGATAGCCTAGTATGAACCTATGAATGCTGATGTCACAATTATTTAAGATAAGGGTCCTCTATTAAAGCTGATCAGAATCAGTTCTGGGTAGATTTTGAGATAGAATGAAAATGACTTGTCAAAACAGGTTATTTACTAACTTAGTAAACTGACAACAGTGGTTGTCACACTCAGGTCTACCTAACAATGCCAGTATTAAGAGCATCTGACCTGTACAGTGTCTTAAAGTTGGTTAACCATTAAAACTATATTGAAGTATGGCTGAAGCAGTAACTTTAGTTTAACTTGCATATAAAAACAATGGTTGACAAGGCTCTGATTCAGCTTGTTTATTTTTGTTATTATTATTATTATTATTATTATATATTTTTTGTTGATCAGTTGGCTGGCCTTAATCTTAGACAATTTTTAGCCATGGCCCAAGTGCAGACGACACAAAAGTACAAGTAAAAAATTCAGATGCAGTATTTCAAAGATTAACATAATTTGGTTATAGCAATTTTGTATAGGCAACAATCTTAGTTCAACAATTTGAAATCATTTGCAGTAAATATGATTCATGTAAACGCAGTAATACCTGCACTTAAAAGTTACTTCTGAAGAGAAATTTGTGTCAGGAGATGAATGAAATTATGGCCTGACATTTGTAGACAAGTGGAAATTATGAAAGACGCAGGTAAAACAGAACAGTTAGTGACTGGCAGGTACAGTACTGATTGGAGCAGAAGGTGTTAATGTTCTAGTACTGCCACAGGAAGATGAACTTACTTTATTTATTTACTTATTTATTTTGCTTTTGTTTGTCAGGTTTGTCCATCTGGGTTCAGTCAAAATCTCATTTTCAGGGGAGACCTGTGGAGAAAAGCTCTAACATATGGCAAACATTTTTAAACATATAGATATTCAGTAATGTACATGAACAGACATTAAATAATATACATTAACAATTACACATACGTTTACTGATTAGATTACATTTACATGCAAGTACAGACAAGAATTATACTACAAAAGATAGCTATGCATTAGTAGATGTTGGACATTGAGCATTTGAAGAGGTGTACTAGTGGGTTTGTCAAATAGATAATAGATCATGTGATTGTAATTGCAAAAACATGGAGAAGAGGGAAGGAAGTAGGTAGGGCAGAAAATTATAATATTGTAGTTAAGAGGTGGGGTGTAAAGCAGATTAAAAGACAATCTGGAAACTCTATGTATAATTGTGTCAAAGTAGGTACATTTAGATGTGGAAGATGCCCACAATGTTCTTCCATTTATGAAGGGATCAGAGTTAACATCAAAGGTTAGTTGCTGAGTGTTATTTACTGTGCTATTTGTCAAGTTTGGTTAATGTTTTGTATAGGCAAAACAGAAAGAAAATTTAAGGAGTGTATATATGAACATTCTTAGGCAATTAAGAAGCATATATTAACTATCACATTATGTAAACACATCCTTTCCCATGAAGGGCACAATTTTAAATTTTTTGAGTTGGATATTATTAAGCAGAATCCTAGGGGCTGTCTGTGGAAAACTAACCTTGAACCTGGGGAGCTATTACGGCAGATCAAACTACATGCTTCAGGTCCCTTTAGCCTTAATGATATATGTTCTATAGCACCCATTTTAAAGTTGAAATCCCTTTGTAGGGTTTATGATTATTGTTTTTATTTTATTGTATTTAACCCTGATATTTTAGATAATTTGTCTAATAAATTTAAAATAATTTGATTTTTATAGTATTTATACTATTTAATGTGGTGAGAGAGGACATGCAGGTGGTTGGTATGACGGAGCAAGATGCTGAGGACAGGAAGAAATGGAAACAGATGATCCGCTGTGGTGACCCCTAACGGGAACAGCCGAAAGAAGATGATGATACTATTAAATGTGCTCTTTGTAGTGCATGTTTTACTTTAAAATTTTGATTACCTGTTAATTTTTTTAATTGCTTTGATTATTTAAGGACGTGATGTAACTGTTTTTAGTTTCTCTGATGAAGTCCCTTTTACCTGTTTGGGATGAAAGCTCTCAGATTAATAAACTTTACTTTTATACTTTGGAGAGAACTGTGTGGATTTTATGCAGGCATCGCTGCTCTGAAGTACTTTTCTCACTGTGTGCTTGCTTATACATTTTATTGATTCATTTGGTCCTTTGGACAACATTTTTCACTTGAGGAGCTGTCTCTTTTTACATAATTCATTCTACCATCACCATATCTCTTAATTTCTTTCCTCAAGAATTCTGGTCAAAACCAGAAAGAGTGGGGGGACAAAGGTCCAAAACTGGGAACATTTTTTTTAAATATTACTCCAGTTCACTAAAAAAAGTTAATTGAACAATATTTTTTGTATCAACTTGCATTTCCTGAACAGCAATAAAGTATGTAACTGTAACATCTGGTATTATCGATGGACTTTAATCCTCTGTGACCTAACAGAAAATCAATGACTTGCAAAGGACAGGGTAAAAATATGAGCCAAAATCAGCAAGAGTTAAGGAATGCTTTCACTGGTCGTTGATGGATAGGTTTGGTTATTGCCAACCTTCCACAAGTAATCACTAGTTGTGTCCACATCACACCCTGTCTAATTCGCTACAAACATTTTGCAGTGTAGGACTGGAATGTCACATCCATCCTTAAGTTATAAATGAAGCCCTAGACTTCTTTTATTGATAACTTCTTTTAGGCCATCATCATCATCATTCTAGTCTCCTGACTTGTTTTGTCCCCTTGGAGATAGGTGGTGCTGTGTAAGGATGGGTATTGGGGATTCATTCAGCTCAATGAAGGTAGTTTCATTGAACTCTCAAAAAAAAAAAAAATTCAAAAACAGTTTGCTGAAACCACCTTCATGGAATATTAAAAGATTTTTTTTTTTTGCAGGAGGCAAGCTCCCTTGCACCCCATGTGGGATCACCACCACACCCCTCATAGTTATATCTACTAACTGAGGTTGAACAGCAGTGGAGAAAAATGCCAGCTCCATTGTTGACAAAAGTAATTTCAACAAACTGCTTTTGACTTTTTTGCAGCCAGTAAAACTGCCTATTGCAGTACTCCAGTATGAAACATATGCTCTTGTTTAAAACAGGATTTCTAGACATCTCATTGTTGCAGACATACTTATTCCAGTGAATATGATACATGCTGGTTGGCACTCATTGGTTCTGTCTACAAGACAGTGTAGGTGAACCTTAATGCATACTCTTTGAATGCAGGACCTTTGATTGGATGAGTCTGCAGGGGATCTAGTCTCAGTCCTAGCCTCGGAGCTTTCATCTTGCAAGATGGAGGATCATCTATGCATTTCAGTATCTATACATTTTATCTTTATGCATGGCTAGTAAAATGGCATATGTGACCCAGTGAGAAACCTCTCTCTGTCTTTCTGGGTGTTTCATAAATCCACTTCCAGGAAGAAGTACTCTTCACTGCTTCGACTTTCTGGAAATCCTTGTTTCCATCCATAGCGATATGTGCTCCACATCTGTTCTTTTTTTACTTTTCTGTTTGACTTCCATTTCCTTTACAGATTTACACATTATTAAAGGTTATTTCTTTTTCTCCACTGCAAACTTCCATGTGGTACGGAATTATGAATTTGCCAACTTCCCAGCAAGTATCCTTCCATATATAGTTAAGGCATTTCTTAAATGAATTTTCCATACTTGAACTATCCTTAAAACGTCAGTTTCACTATAGTATGCTGTTTCCTATGACTTGAATATGTCATTACAGCTATTTTATCCAGAATTCTCAAAGCTCAAATCTCTCATAGCTAATCCGTTGTGTGCTTTATTTCCATAAAGGTGTGGTATGTCACAGTACCATCCTTTCCTTGGTTTCCAATCTGCTTCCCTCTTCTTGCATCATTGAGATGTTGATCCTACTTAGAATTTACCAGAAGAGTAAAATACATTTTTCACACAATGGATTTGTAAAGATACTCCTTTCCAAGTACAAGTAGACTGCATCATTGGAAAATTACCCTTAGTTTTTTTTATCTTTTTACAAGAAGGAGAGAAAGTTGTGTGTTAAAAGGTAGTATCTCTGAAAATGTCTGTAAAACTGGGTTGGCTTTATCTGCTGGTGTGCTCTTAATGTAAACAATGAATGGTAAATACACAGTATATCTCTCAGCCTTTCATCTTTTAAGTGTGGCACACTACATCTCATAATGTGGAACAAATAGATGAAATATGAGACACTAACAACTTCAAGTAGAAAGCTGACAAGATGGTTAAAATGATACTTTATACTTGTAAAAATTTTAAGATGAATGGATATGATTCAATATTACTTACCATGGATATCAATTAAATTATATTAAAAATGAATGTGTGACAGTACCTCTCAATACAGAACTGTGATGAACATAGACTTTTTATGACTCAAAATGAAAAATGTTCCTTGAATGGGTTTACTTGAGAGGGATGTTACATTGAGCTGAGGCATGTTCACATTTCTTTACTCGGGTAGATAATGTCATTGATGAAACGTTTCCAGCTTTGGCTTGAGAAGTAGTTTGTGCTTTTATCAACCAATGCAATGATTAATTGACTGGTGGGTTAAGTGAATGATTTTATTTATAGGAAGACTGGTGGAGAAACCCTTTTTAGCTACGTTGGACAAAAGACAGAGTTAAAGCAAGTGCATTACTGACAGTACAGTACTCAACATTTGAGTAGTTCTCCGGGCACATGCAGAGCTGTACAAAGAGTTAAGGTGCCAAACTGAAACACAAGATTCACTTAGTAAACATTGATATGCATTCCAAAAGCACAGAAAGCAAATACGTTGTTTCTTCATCCCAGTCTTTGTACTGCAGTAGAACCTTTCATTATGATCCATGCAAGGACATTAGAGGGTTACACCAAAACATTACATTTCTCAAAAGGTTATATGCAGCATGCAGTCAGTGATTTTACACATCCATATGACACACCTGTTGAGGAAGAATACTGTAAGACAAACCTGTTCAGTTTCTTTTGTAGTACTTTAGACATCAAATACATGCAATATTTAATATTGGAGGGGGGGCACTTCCTTTTTATATCATCACATATGTAACCAAGAAGAGGAGCTGGGCAAGTTGTCAGCTGTGCAGTACTAGCTGAGGAAGAAAGAAGTCTTAATGCAAAGTAGCCAGTTAAAGTAAATCATTAACACATTGATAACTTCTGGGTTATCTATAATCAAGAATTACTGCCAAGTCTTCTTTAATGTCGCCTTTTCTTTCTTTTATTATTTCTGTGCATTTTAAGACTTTTTCCAATCCTGTAATATTCACCTTATTTTCTGATATGAATGTACCAATGTACCTGGATGAATTGTACCAAGTCAGATTCTTTGCTGATGTCAGTCCCTATGGTATTTCTAAATGACAGCTAGCTAGTTAAGGATATGCTTGTATTACTTCTTTACAAAATAAATGCCTGTTTTCTATGCTAATTAAATTTTGTCCCATGTCAGATTGTTGTCTGTTCTTTTGCAAATAAAAAAGCACTTCTAATTGTGTATTTATTTTACTTTGAATGTCAGGGTAGGTATGAAGGACAGTAATATATTGCAGGTAGAACTTGTCAGGCTAGAATACAGAAAATGGTTTCACAGAAATAGTAGAGCACATCTACCATATGTTTTACTGAAACAATAAAATCCAGAACTGGCACCTTGACCAGTTACTTTTACAAGGCTGTAAAATACAATGGACAAATTCAACTTATGGTCAATGTATCTAAGAAACAACCAATAGAAAAGGACTGCTGATTAGCAAATAAATCAGCTAAAATAATTTCAGTTTAAATATACTTAAATACTTTAAATATTTACAAGTAACATTCACCATTCATAAATAAATAATTGTGACAAATATTTCATGACTAATTATTTATTTAGACCCTTGGCTTAGTGTGTCATAAATAAAAATAAACCATGCTTCTTTTCTCAAGTATCAGACAGACAAATAAACCTCAGCATTAGTATATTAGTACAGTACAAAAAAAGGTTAACCGCTCGAGTCTGATTATGTGCTTGTGTAAAATATCTATATACAGGGCTAGTAAGAAATGCATTCTTAAATGTCTTACACATTCTTGTACCACAAGAAAACAGGACTGCTATACAAAAGCAGTGGTGAACAGACTGAGGTTTGCATATAATGTATTTTATATAGGACAAACCACTGTGCATGTACTTAGAGATGTTTCATTGTAAACTACAGTAAATAAAACTCTGTGTATGTGTGTGTGTGTGTGTGTGTGTGTGTGCGTGTTTCATTTAGGAATTAGTCTGTTCTCTTTGGATTCCTGCCTGGCTGATTTAAAATAAAATCTGCTTTGTATTTCAGTTTAGTTGAAGTCTTTAAGCTGCTGTTTTCTTTTCATGTGAAGGTGTAGTTTGATACATATCTCTCATCCTCTTAGTGCAAGAAATTTGGACAAAGCCTAAAATAATGAGGGGATAAAGGCCCAAAAAATAGGGACATTTTAAATATTGCTCCCATAAACATAGAAAGTTTCAAAAATAATAGGATTTGTGTTAGTATGCATTTTCGAAGGATATGAAATCTGAAACTGAAATGCATGCCATGATTTCGTGATTTTAATCCTCAGCAATTTGCTAGAAAATTAAAACATTTATGTGAAACCAGACCAAAAACATGAGGTAAAAAGCTGGACATTCCGCAAAAATCTGGACAGTTGAAAGCTATGGTTTGATATATTATTGGTGTTGCCTTACTTATTATTGACTTTGAGGGTGAGCTTGTAGTTGCATGTCATATACTGTGAGCTGGCCAGTAGGTCATGAAACCAAAAAGAGATGCTTCTGTATCACTGATTGAAAATCCCTTATTTCTTATAGGTTCATATGTTCATAAGGTGTTTACTAGGCTGACGACCACAAGGGCCTTGTCAAGTCTAAGCCATGCATCCCAAATCTCGGACAAGTTCTGGTACCGTTGATAAGTGTAAGCAGGGGCATGAGAGATAAACTATTTACAGACTACCTGTGCCCATTAGAGGCATAGGTGCCAAATCAGGGATGAATTTCCTGTTCCCCATCCAAGCTTGAATTGGGTTGGGGGTACCCTGCTTCACATGGATGGGGAGCTTGTTCCAGAGAAGGGGTAGTCTCTGCGATACATACCTGTTTCTCCAGCTGGTCCTATGTATATCACAGCAAGGTTTGTCTTTAGAGTAAGTAATTCTGGTGCACTTTGTTTTTGCAGATATACTGGAGGTCTATCAGAGTGGGGCCTGACAATCCCCTGTATGCCAGGCATAGATCTCCTCTCAACAGCCAGTAGGAGAAAGAATACAAGCATAGGGCCTTGAGGCAGTCTGCATAGGGCATGTTACTTATGCCCTGTATTCTTTTAGTGAGGAACCTAAGTGGACATTCCAATTGTTGCATATGCCTGGTAAATTACATACCAAAGAGAGCATTGTACTCAATGATAGGTCTGGTGAATGCTGAATACAGTGGAACAGTGACTTCTTGGACCTAGATGCCATCCCTCTGTTTATAGGTTGCACAACACAGAGGGATTTCACTACAACTGTAGATAAGTGACGGTCAAAAGCTAGATTATCTGTGTGTGTGTGTGTCCCTAAGTCACTAGGTCATCTCTAAGGGGTGTAGTATCAATATGATAGCTACAAGGAGTGGATGAATTCCCAAAAGATACTGTTCTACATTTCTTGACATTTAGTTTTAGTCCATGGCTCCAATAGCAGTTGTTTGTCTACGTCAGCCTTTCTTGGAGAACATTTGTATTGGCATGCGATTCAATGACAGTTTCTGTTTTGCAAATTTAGTCAACCAGAGGCCATTGACATTGGCCTTGACTTCAGAGAAGTAAATGCCAAAAAGGATTGGTTCCCAGGACCGATTCCTGAGAGACTCCACTTGCGACTGGCCTCTTTGTAGAGATGGACTCACCACTTTTAACTTCCTTGGTCCTGCCTGTGAGCCGTTGGCTATGCATCGGATGACATAAGGATTTATATCTTACCTCTTGAGTTTGTCAACAATGCCTGAGTTGGGTATTGTGTGAAATGCTTATCCAGGTCAAGGTAGGCAGTGTGAACAATTTTGCCCTCATCCATTGCTTTGGTGACCTTCTCAAAGAAATCCACCAGGTTGAGTAGGCATGACCTGTCTTTGGCAAAACCAAACTGAGTTCTCCAGAGTCTGGAGGTTTACTATATCATTGTTGACCATTTCCATGATAATTCTTTTCATGGCTTTGCATGTGAGACTAGTCAGACTTATGGGTCTGTAATTTCCAGGGTCTGTAGATGGCCACCCTTTGTGCAGAGGGCTGACTGTTGCTGTTCTCCATTCATGAGGCATGACGCCTGTTTGGTGACTAAAGTTAAATAGAAATTACAGAGGGCCTGATAGATCTTGTTTTAAGCTATTTAGAAGGCATCCTGGGATATTGTCTGGGACCACTGATGCAGTGCTCTTGGCCTTAAAGGACCTGCTCCCTTGTGATATCAGGGGGAGTTATATTTGATGGTATTTCCTGAGAGAAGGCTGAGGGGGAGGGGGGCTGTTGGAGGTGAATTTGTCAGCTAGTAAGTTTGCTATATCTTCTGGCTCAGTATAGGTGGCTCTATTTACAACCAGTTCTACACAACATTGTCTATTGTCTTTCAGGTTGTGGACATAGCTAAATAATGCCTTGTGGTTGTCCTTGGCCTGGGAGGCCAAATTTGCCTTTGGTAGACTTTTTGTTCTCTGGGTTGTTTGTTTAGTTTGATGAGAGTGCTTTTATCCTGCTGGGTGTTTCACCTCTTAATTTTTGCCATGAATTTCATATACAGCCTATTGATTTTGTGACTCTACCATGGTGGCTTGTTTTTTTTTTTTTTAAGTAGTTCTGTACTTCTTTCTGGTGGGCACAGCTGCTTCTATGCAGAGGTTAACATGCTTGTATAGGGTTTCTGTGAACATTTCTGCATAGGCAGCAGTGTTTTCTCAGGGTTTATGGGGGGTTGATTTTTTTTCTAGGTTAGCACTTAATAGCAGGAAGTTAGGTTTAAAATAGTTCTGAATATTCCATGGTTACCTGGGGGCCCAGCTTTTATTTTTACTTCAAGGAGACCATTTTGTGGTCTGCACTCAACCATATTAGTTCCTACGGCAGTCAGCAATCACCATGGCAGACAAAGAACAGTATCAGAAAACTGTTAAAAATTTCATTCAAATGCTTTGAAAAAAGTAAAAAAGAAAAAGTCTTCCTGCTGCTGTCCTGTTGTGGCTGCTCTCCATGTGGCAGCTGTAAATGTGTTATAGCATTCACAACTGTAACACACTTAGTGTTGCTATATTTTTTTTCTCCAGCTTCCACAGTACTTGGGAGTAAAGCAAGTAAAGCTTGAGCCATTAGAAAGGATTATGATTTGGTCTGTCTGATCTTAGCACATGTTGTTATGTGTTCTCATCATGTTTGGATGCAGAATTCATCTCAAGAGCATCATTCTCAGGATGAATTTCTTGACATCCACATCTTAAACACATAACAACTCCATTATAATCAAACTATAATCCTCCTGTATGAAAGACTGAAAGTTCAGAATAGAAAACAATCAATCAATGTTTTTGCCTTGTTTACCAGTCTGCTGGCTGTTTTCAGTAGAGTTTGTGAATATGCAATTATCTCACTGATGTGTGTGATCTCAGAGTTGGTATAGAGAATTAGCAGGGGATGTGTGGATAGAGGGTGGCTTGCCCCTTGCAAAAATAAATAGTGTAATATCAAATGTTACATGAGAAATACAATACTGACAGCCATTTGATAAACAAAGCAAAAGTCTAACACTGAAAATAGACTTAGCATGAGCAACAGAAAACTTCTGTTCCCTTGAAACTCACATTTATTGAAAATGTATCTGGCAAACCATTAAACTGGAAGGTATGTGCTGGGACCCATAGTCAAACATAATGTAGTGAAGTACTAATTAGTGTCAATTTGAAGGGTACAGGAATGAAAAACGACACATGTGAAACACATTTGCTAACAACATGGAGAAAGTCCAGTGGATACAGAAGCAGCTCATAGCCTTACTGAGCTGTACTACATTGAACCTGTGTACCAGGCAGACTGTTGTTGCCCAACACAGTGCATTTCACACCTGTATGCCTGCAAAATATACAAGGTTAATTAAAATGTATTCACAGTTAAAGTATTAACCTTAAAATCATAGAATTTATACTTACCAGTTTATTCACAGCCAAATGTAAAATTGTATCAAAACCCCTGACAATAAAATACACTTCTGAAGAGATAGCACTTTAGGAACATCCAAAAAGAGGCTTCAGAGTTGCATACCCAGATCAGGGAAGGTAGCCAAAAGCAACCTAACAAATATTTACAAATGAGTCATTACAACAGCCAAAAGGTTCTTATCTGATGACTTAAGGGACCAGGTCAGGCCTTTAGTGCAAATCTGTCACCAAATTCACATCAGACTATGTAATTGTGAAGCAAAGTCAAATCTGCTCTCCTCAAACCCTATAAATGGTAATCAGGGAAATAAGAAGGTGAGATGATACATGCACTCAGTGTGTCTTTGTTAGTCATATTTTTGAGGTACAGCTGTATGTGTTTGGGTAACTTTTCTCCAAACCATGTTCATCCTTTCTGACAACATTTTCCAGTTATGTTCTTCCTTCTTCATTATTACAAATATTAGTATCTCTTCTGGCAACAGAAAGCATAAAGATGCTTATGATAAAGCTTAAGATACAGTAATTCTTTTTCCACCATCTCTTTTTCATCTTCCCTCACTCCTACCTTGTGGTGGCTACAATCCATCACCAGTGGGAGCTAACATTCAGCCCTCACAAATATTCATCTTTTGTGCAGTGACAGACTATTATCATGAAAGCAAAGAACATGTCTTGTATGTAAGGAGAACTTATTATGAAAGCAAAGAACATGTCTTGTATGTAAGGAGAACTAAAGGAAACGCTGGAATAGAGAGATTTGCAAAGGAGAACACTGAGTATTAGCAACAGAAACTAAGAATTTTCTTTAACAAGTTATATAAATGTAAGCAAAACATTCTTTATAAACTTAAACTTATTCATCTATTCATTTTATGATACCTGATTTATCCTATCCAGGTTGTTAGACACAGCAGTGGGTGTCTCTGGAATCAGCAAACATATAATTCAGCATCATTCATTCAGTCAAGGATATGATACCAGTTCTTTGCAGAAAACAAACACAGTCTCTCTCTCTCTCTCTTTCATCCACTCGCACCTTATGCACAGAAATGTACATGCATACATAAACACACACTCACACACACACACGCACACACACACACCATATATATATATATATATATATATATATATATATATATATATATATATATATATATATATCGTTCATTCATTCAACTCTGCAGAAATAACAGTCCGGCAAATCTCTGTCCTGGCATCTCCTCTGTCACTGAATGTCCCAGCATTGCACTCCTTGCAGCAATGTCCCAGCAGTGAAGATAATTTCCCACTCCAATCTCCTGTACAAAAAATCATTCAGATCTTCCTCACAAGTGAATCTCTGTGCTACGATATGCTGGCATCTCCTCTGCTGACATGGTTCCCCCACTGATGCTGAAGTGCTTCCAGGAGCGCAGTCTCCTTTACTGAATGAGAAATGGATCTCTGTAAGTCCTGTGCTAAATCTCTGCAAGAATAGAGTGGTTATTTATTTATTTATTTATTGTTACTGTCTAGCCAGGCCCCCTAGCCAGCACTTGGATCTAGGCATCTGCCTAGGTCACCTTGTGATGGATCTGGCCATGGTGCTGAAGGATGTGCGCTAGGCTAGGGCATTTTTTAAGATTTGAAAATAAAGGTATATGTGGTAACCATACCTCACAACCTCTTAGAGCAAACAAAGCCTAAAATGATGAGGGGACAAATAGGGACAGATTTTAAATATTGCTCTTACAAACTTAGAAAGTTTATAGAATAAGAGGTTTTGCATTAGCATTAATTTTCCGGAGGATGTGTAGTCTTAAACTCAAATGTGTGTCATTATTTCCTGACTCCAGTCCTCGGCTATTTGCCAGAAAGGGACAGATATTAGGGGGAACACACCGAAAATTTGAGGCAGAAATCTGGGCATTCTGTGAAAACCTATGCAGTTGAGAGGTATAGTGGTAACTAGCTCAGACAGAATCAGGGAGCGAGGCAGTTCTAGCCAGTATAGCTGCTTTAGTTATACACAGTGGTGAGAGTTGTACATCACATTAGTAGCAATTTTAGTTACTTTGTTATAGCGTTGCTCAAGGACATTGGTCTGGCTTGCCTGAAAATTTATGAGAATTATGGGCTGCAGAGAGGAGAGATGGAAGGAGGAAAGTTGAACTAATGTATTTTCTAGCACTGTCTTGTTAAAATGTCCTGTAGATGGTGCCAATTTGATTTTTTTTTATTAAATCTTGTACATGGTAGTCCATTTTCAAATTGTGACAAATTAAACCTAGTAGCTTAATGTGGGGGTACTAATTCAATTTTTATGTTTTTTGTAGAGATTAGACTGAACATGAATTTCTGGGTAGAGGGTTGTTTCAGGGAGAGTAGGATGAGCTTGGATTTTTAGGGGTTTAGAAGAAATTAGAAATAAGATGGTCACATTTAATAGAGGTAAGAGAATCCTGATTTACATTTTGCAGTGTACCCATTTTTAGCAGCAGCTTTATTTCATTGCCCAGTCCTATTTCTGAGATATTTATATTTTTGTAAGTTAGATTTTGTCCTGTTATATTTTTGGGTTCCCCCCATGCTTTGCCTCTCTAGTTCATAAGTTGCTTTGTTTGTTCACTTGTTGGTATAGATTAAAATTCTTAATGCGGGTGTTTGTAGAGCCACTGGTTTTGTGAAGAAGTAGAAGGTCCGATAGAACTGGCTCTTCTATGGCTCAAAAAGCAATATACAGGTCACCTCACAGCATCCTGTAAGCTTTTTTTTAGAATTCTTTGAGGGCTTGTACATACCAATGGGGCCATAATATTCAGTGATGGTTCTGATAAGGGAAGACTTCAGTGGTAAGATGACGTCTTTAGATTTTGAAGATACTTCCCTGGAAGTTAACTGGTCTAGATACAAGGATTTCCTGACTGTGGGAGAACCAAAATAATCAATTGAGCAAAAGTTATCCACACAAGCACCTAGGTCTTTTTATGTCTCTATCTGTCTGTAGAGGAGTACCATTTATAACATACGAGGTATGCCCAACCTTTCTGAGAAATGCTACTTTGCTGCACTTTTTATTTAGCTTGAGACTTTTTTTTTTATAAACCATGTATATTTAAATGTTAGCACTTGCTGGAGCTGTTTTGTATCAGTGGATAAGCAGATAACATTACCCAGTTTACAGTCATCAGCAAATTTGTCAACCACACTTTTGTAATATTGGCTTGGATGTCTACAAAGTAAATGCCAAACAAAGGAGGGCCCAGAACTGAACCCTGTGGCACACCTCTAGTTACAAATTTACATTGAGAGGCAATGGGAACCAGCATATCTCACAGTGTTGGATGTGCTGAACAGCCAATTTGTAATCCAGCAGACAATGTAAGGATTTACATTAAGCTTGTCTAATATTTCAGTAATACCATTAAGGGGGATAGTGTCAGAAGTCTCATCCAGGGTGAGATAAGCTCTGTCCACTGCCCATGTAACCTTTTTAAAGTTTCAGGAGATAGGACCTGCCCTTCATAAGACCAAACTGATTGAGAACTAGATCATTTAAGTTGTCTGTGTCAGCATAAATAAGTTCTGCTATGATACTTTCCAGGCCTTTTTTCTTCCTTATATCTGGACTGCCTGCTCATCTATTTAATTGTTTTAGTGCTTCCTCTCCCCATTACTACAGAGATTGGCCACTAGGTGGCAGTATTCACCAACTACTACCTCCCTTCCATCTCTCTTTCCAACTTACTATAACATCTCAATAAAACACCTCTCCTCTTTCGCTACTTACTATCGGTCCTACCCTCCAGCCAGTTCTCGATACTTGTCTGTTCCCTCACGCATACACCTACATTCACTTTAACCTTCCTACCTAGATCCCTCCGTACTTACCTTTATCTTAACTGATTGTTTCCTCTCACTGTCCTGCTGTCTTCTTCCTTGTTTCCTCTCACTGTCCTGCTGTCTTCTTCCTTGTGTCTACCCGCTCCTTTCGCCCTATGGGCTCACTCCGCTCCTCTACCCTACCCCCAAATCCCACCCACCCCCAGTGGTCCTACACCTATACTTATTTAGCCACTCCCTCCTCACCTTCCACCCAATCACACTTACCTCCATTTAAACTAATCAGACACACCCTTACTCATTCCCTATTACAATACACCACTCATTTGACTACATTACCATAGCCCTCTTCTACTGCCTAACAGGAACTAATTCCCTTTTACACATTTAACACTTTCTAATCTCAGGTAGGTCATTAACAGAACCTTTACAGAAGGAACCATCCCAGACATTTGGAAAATCTCCCATATTATTCCCCTACATAAAGGTGGCAATTCAAATGATTACTCTAACTACAGGCCAATAGCTCTATTATCTCCTTTAGCCAAAATAATGGAAAAATGCATGCACCAACAACTACTACATCATTTATCTCAACACAACATTCTAGCTAACTGTCAACATGGCTTTAGTCCATCACACAGTACCACAACTGCCCTACTATCCTTTATAGATACCATTAATAGAAACCGCAATAACAATAGCCTCTCTTCTGCTCTCTATCGACCTCTCAAAAGCTTTTGACATGGTCAACCATGCCCTTCTCATCAACATTCTAAAGTCCCTCTCCTTTGACTGCCAGACTATTAAATGGTTTAGGTCTTATCTGAGCAATAGGCAACAAGCAGTTCTCTGGCAAAACAACATATCATCCCTTCAGCCAGTTACCCTCGGAGTCCCTCAAGGCTCTATTCTAGGACCACTTCTCTTTTCACTATTTATCAATGAACTCCACACAGCAATCCCCCAAGCCACCTGCATACAATACGCAGATGATTGTAAGCTAGTATGCACAGCAAAATCCCCTTCAGAACTGCATTCTGTAACCCAGAAAGTATTTAACATAGTAGAAACATGGTTTACAAATAGATGCCTCCTTCTCAATGCTAAAAAAAACTAAGCTTTTTCTCTTTACACCCACAAACAAATCCCCACACATACATTTCTCTGTTTTTTCCAATAATGGTACTATTATACTCCCTGACACAACCACTAAACTGCTAGGAATAACTATTGACAATAACCTGACTTTTGACAGCCACATAAATAATACTATTAAAACTGTCAACAGAAAAATAGGCTCCTTATATAAAATCAAACCTTTCCTAACTCCTATAGCCAGAACCACAATTGCTCACTCACACTTAATCTCTACACTTCTGTACGCTTCACCCATATATACTAACCTAAAGAAAAATAATCTTACCAAGCTAGCAAATTCCTATAATTCCATTGCCAGATTTGCCACTGGCAACACCTCTAGAACTCACCACTGTCTGAATCTAAGGCAACTAGGCTGGCTTGAACTTCAAAACCAACTGATACTACCCCAACTCACCATTGCCCACAAGATTTTCTACCAACCCAACAGCACTCCTATTCTTTCCAATCTCATCCTGCCTTACAAAAATCTGAATTCCCTGCGCTCCTCTAAGAAACTGCTTGCTTGCATAGGCAAGTCTAACAACCTGGCTGGAGACTCTCTTTTTTGTAACACAGTGGGAATAAACTGGAACCTACTGCCCAATGAACTAACATTACTTTCTTCCTTGCCTCTCTTTAAACATAACCTCAAAAAACACCTCCAAACACACTGGTTATGCCCCTGTAGTAAGCCTGACTAACCATTTCCCTTTACTAAGTATAGCTCTCTATATTACGAATTCCTACTATTCTCGCTTAAATTACTAACACTCCTAATGCATTTGTTACATACTAATTCCTTGTAAGATAGACTAACTGATACTCCCAAATTTATATGCCAACAAACTCTCTCTAGTAGATTTATTACACTTAATTAACTAACTTCTTTCTCTATCTTATTAATACTGGTTGTACAGCATACTTTCTATTTCTAAGCATGAGTCCTTGTTGTATTTTTATTTAAATCTTTTCTGTTCATTTCTACTTTTAATTCTTTAAATTTTAAATTTTAATTTTTAATGTTGTAATTCTATATTTGCCGGAGTTTTTCTCCCCGGGCCTCTACTGAAAATGGAAATATATCCAGTTAGACTAGCCCAGTTAACAAATGTAAAATAAAATAAAATAAATAAATAAGGCTGGTGAGGCTGATGGGTCTATAATTACCTTAGTCTATGGAGGGTACTCTTGTGTCAGGAATCATAGTGGCTTTTCTCCTGGCCTAAGCAACAAACTCTGTAGATATGCTAAGTTTGAACAGTTAACATGGTTTCTGATAGGAATGAAGTCTATGTTGTCTGGTCCCATGGAAGTATTATATTTAGCCTTTAACAATTCTAAGACTTGTGGTTACAGGGAAAACTAAATTCACAAGGATATTGGGAGCAATAATGTGGACAGAAGGAGTAATGCTAGCACTATGTGCATCCGCTAATATAGTAGCTATATTCTTGGTGTCAGGATGAGCTCAATGCATTGTTGGACATTATTCCTTAATTTCTTGACATAAATAAAGTATGATTTGTAGTTTTCTTTGGAATCTGCTGTGACCTTAAGTTCATACTGTGCTTTCTGTAAAAAACAAAGGGGAGTGGAAACGACCTCAAAACAAGGGGAGGGGGGCAAAGAAGAGGAAAACATCAAACTGACTGGTGATAACATTGTGTATAATTTGTCTCATCATATACTTACAGCAGATGAGTTATGTGTTTTAAACAAGGGTTTAACGTTTGTCCCAAGTAGAGAGAGTTGCTATAATGAATTAGTCATGGATGTCATGTTTTTTTGTAGAAATGTTATGCTGAAACAGATGTATGCCAACAATAACCAATCACGACCACAGGTGTTAAGGCAACCCAGTAGTTTTGTGCCTCCCTTTAGTGCTACCATGCAAACATTCATTAAATGCTGTGAGCAGGATTTTATAAGCTATTTACAAGCGGATAGGAATAAAGAGTTCTACAATTTAACATTTTCACAGAGAACAGCATTACATGATTTACAGATGAACACTAGTTTGGTTATCAAACAGGCAGATAAAGGAGGAGCCATGGTGGTACTTGACAGGGATGTATATCATGATAAATTGAAACAGCTTTTATCTGACACCAGTACTTACAAACTCATTTCGCCCGTAACAGTTAATTCCATTGTGAAGGAAGTACAGAATAGTTTGAGATGTATCATGGAACAAGGTTTGATGACTGAGGATCTTTTTTCATAGATTAGGTTCATAGATTAGTACTAGGCTAACTGCCCTTGTGGGCCATTTCACGCCTAGCCAGTCACCCCATGTGAGAATCAAACCTTGCACCTTGTATCTGTAAGGTAAACACCTTAACCATTATGCCATCCTCCCACCTAGGGAGGTTTTTTAGGTTCCTCTTGATTGAACATCCAGTTATCCCAGTGTTTAAAGCCCTTCCCAAGATACATAAGGATCTGAGGGACCCTCCACTCAGGCCCATAGTATCGGGAAGAGGCTGGACTACTGAGAATATCTCTATATGGTTGGAAACCACATTGAGGTCCTATGTGGGGACGGTAGAAGAGATATTAAGAGATACCAGCCATTTTTTAATTTCTTTAGGTGGGTTCCAATAGGTTGGGATGAGGAGAGGATATGTTATGGTGACCTTGGACATACAAAACTTATTCACGGTCATCAGTAATGACTATGGGATAAGGGCCGTAGGTCTATTATTGAGTGATCTGTGGACAGTTGAGACAAGATGTAAGTACTTGGTAACCCATTTGTTAAGGCTGGTTCTGGAGAGTAACATCTTTATGTGCCTCAATTATGTTTACAGGCAAGCACAGAGGGTAGCTATGGGTACCCCCTATGTGAATACTTATGCCAATTTGGTGTTATCCTTTTGGGAGAGACAATTTTTACTGGATGGACACAACATGTGGAGAGAGAAGATAGGCATGTACAGATGCTTTGTGGATGACGTGTTTGTTTTATGGAAGGGTGAAGAAAAGGAATTGTTTATGTTTATAGCATATTTGGAGACTACTACTACTTTTCTCTGGTTCTCGGTTTCCCACTCCAGGACAGAGATAGACATCCTGGATGTGAGGATTAAGCAAGACGGAGAAGGTTTAAAGACAAAATTATATAGGAAAAGTTGTTGGAAGAACAGTTTATTGAGATATGACTGCATGCACCCGAGGTATACTTTTGGTAACATTGTAAAAGGACAGTTGTGTAGGGCATCCAGGATCTGTACAGAGGGAACAGACTTTGGGGAAGAGGTAAGGTGTCTGGTGGGACATCTCCAAGACAGGGGCTATAATAAAAAACTTATTAAAGGTGTAACTAATGGGAGAGAAGCCTACAGAGAAGGAAGGGAAGGATGGCTCCCTTGCTGAGAAAGTACCAGAAGGGAGGTAGGTAAAGTAGTCACCACTTTGGATAAGGACCAACAACCCACCAGAATTATGTTTACATATAGTAATGATATACAAGGGGTTTGTGAGATAGTAATGAATAATTGGAGCATTCTTAGGACGGATGACGGTTTGAAAGGTTATATAGGAGACAAACCTTTGTTTGGCTTCAGGAGGAATAAGAAGTTAAAGGATATTCTGGGCCAGGAGAGTGGACCCAGATTAAAACAGGTTATGAATAGAGTAGGGACCTCATGCTGTGGGTCTTGTAAAGCCTGCAATTACATCAATAAGGCGACAGACTTTAAGCAACCAGTTACACAAAAGGAGTGCCCTTTTAAAGCAAAAGCCACATGCAGGACAACAGATGTCAAGTTTTTATGTGGGAAAGACAAACTCTATGTTTAATGTAAGGATTTTTCAACACTTGTCAGCCATCAGGACTAAGAACTAACATAATGCATTGTTTAGACATATCAGCCAATATGAGGGGCATGAGTTTAAATTTAGGGTGATTTGGAAAATGGGACATCAGTCTCAGGGGAGGTGACATAAAACATTTGACTGAGTTAGAGGAAACAAAATGGATAATAGAATTAATGGCACACAGGTATCCAGGACTCACTGAAGTTGTTCCAATGAAATCCGCCCTAAAAAATAGACGGGTGCAATACTGAGGAGTGATTGGCTGTTGTTTTATTTAAAGTTTAACAGGTCAATAGAATATTCATCTGAAGAAGGGTTAGAACCCGAAAGTGCTTAGCAGTGTACAGTTTTATCCTTGGATTTTATTCATCATTTTATTGTTTTGTGTTCATGCTGCTGTAATAATTATTAAACGTTTTACCAGTGGTGGTCTACAGTGAGTTATTTTACTTAGTTTGGACTGTGGTTTAGTTGTGTCGACCTTTGGTGAGGTCTCGAACACTTTGAGTTTTGTGCTTTCTATTTTCTGACACTGGTTTTAAGTTCCTTGCATGCATATTTCAGTGTAGCCTTAAGGTAGGGATTGGGGGATTAATTGCAACTCTTCATTATTTTCCAGTTTTTGTTCTAAAGTTTATTAATACGCTAGTTCCACCAGAGAGGTTTATTCCTGAATTTAGTTATGTTATACTTCCAGCTTTTAATTTTATATTAAAAGGATGCAGACTGGATAATTAGGGGGTTGACAGGAGCAGGACTGTAAGATAGAATTGGAGGTTGGTGTGTTTTGAGGGGGAACCAAGCTTTGAGTGGGCATCCACATATACTTTGTCAGGACTGAGTGTAGGATAGAAAGGCCCACTTCCCTTTTGGATTTGATCCTAAGTCATAGTTTTAGAACTATTGGATTTGGTGCTGGATGGCCGATCTTGAATTGGTGAAGGAAAGCTGAGAAGAAGAATATTAAAGATTTAACGAAGTGATAGTGGGTGTTGTTTTGGACATGAGAAAAGGTGCCTTGGAAGTGGTAGTGGGTTTTTGTAGAGTTGTACATGGTAGGAGGGTAGGTGTGATTGTACTAGGGCACTAATTAATTGGAATAGAATCGTGAGTAGGTTAGGTGATATTTAGAAATGGAGGAAGTATTACTAGAAAAATAGGCTGGGAGTGGAGTGATAGAGATGAAGAGGAAAAGGAGTTTAGTTATGGGGAAACTTTAGCTGCATATGCTTATAAATATACTGTATATGATTATAGGAGTGAAGGGATTAAATAAAGGAAGAATAGTACACAAAAGTTTAGGGAGTGATTTACTGAGTAAGGCAGGGTAGTAAGGCAAACATTTGTGATTTATTGTGCATGGATCTAGAAAGATCTATAGATAGATAGAAAGATAGGGAAATTTAAGTAACATAATGTGATGAGGGTAAGACTGAGAGATATAGTGGAAGAAATGAGCGATAGTAAAGATGTATCTATTTATATATCATGACAGGGGGATCAGTAGGATGACTGGAAGTGAGAGTTTTACTAATGATTCGCTCTGAGGCACTGTCTAGGAGGGGTCTGAGTAGGAGTGGATATAATACAGAACAGTACAGAAGGGAGAAAGGATGTTGAGAATGATGCTAAATATTAGATGCAAGTTGGGAATAGGTGAAAAGAAGGAAGAATTATCAGTCCTGCATCTTATAAATGTTTTCTTACGGCTCATTTTCTGTGACATTAGCAAAGGTTGTAGATTTGTTAGGCCCTGGCTACTGAAAAACACCACAATGGTACAGAACGTGGTAGTGTGCAGATATTCAACAGCATGCTGTAAATTACTGTTTTGGAGTTTCACCATCATAATAGTTATCATTTAATGTCATGCAAGGGGAATGCCATTTATTATGTAATTTCTTCCAGCAAATAATACAAACTAATCATTAGGTTATACCACATCTGGCACATTTAAGGTAAGGAGGAGGTTGGTTCTGAAGGGAGGTTAGTCTGGGCATTGGTAATACACCTGTGATGTCTGACAAGATGTAGAGTTCAGGGGTGGAATATAGTAGTCACTGCTTCTTAGAGGTACTTCCCATAGCTTTAGTCCAAATATTTGATATATTGAGGCTTCACTTTAAAGAGCTGCATCTTTGATGCTATACTAATATTCTACAAATCTGCTCAGGTGACATTTAATGTAAGATGCTCATGTCAGAGAATGTAAGTGCTCACTTTAAACTGAACTTACATGTCTTTAGCTGAAACACAATCATTATTTTACTTTATACTTGCTTGTATCTCCCAGTATAATAACCACATGGTCGCATTTTAAGCTAACATTTCCTTGGATTTCTCATGATGTCAGTAAACCCTGTAGACTACCTTGCATGGGATGTTTCCTGCTGCATCTGTTTTCATCTTATTTAAATTGTTTTAAGCGGTCGAGTGATGCAGTGGATAAAGTGCTACCTTCCAGGCTGAAGAACTAGAAATGAGTCAACATTCATGCCTGGCTGTATAATGCATGACCCTGAACACCTGACTTGCATCGACACCTGGTAGTATAATGGACTGAGAGTTCAAGAAAGACAACTGGTTGTATAGTAACAACTCATCTGTTGTCTTTCTTGAATTCTCTGTCTGCCCTTGAACATTTAACATTTGTGTAATACTGAGTCTCAAAAGTTCTGTGGAATTCACAAGAAGTCCTTGATGAGATCTGTATAATCCAGACTGACGATCAGGATGCGCGATACATTTTAAGAAAACATATTTGTCTGTAGACATGGTGGGGGGTTTGAAACTTATTGTGAAATAATTGTAAGCATTGTTGCAGATGAAACACATGAACCCAACCTGTTCCCTGTTTTGTTGTTTCCTTGTATGCATGTTCAGTTACACTTACCTTCCTCAGTCAGTCTCTGATCTTGTTTATTAAATTACACTACGCCTTATTTCAGTGATTTAGGTTCTTAAATGTATCACCCTGTTTCTCTCCTTTCACTTCTCATGTCCCAGGCAGTCCTATAAATACATTATAAGAGTACCCATCTTCCCCAGTTGTAATGTCTCTGCAACAGATAATTACAAAGGTAACCCTGCAAGACATTATATGTATTACCTACTTGCAATGGAATAAAGGAGAAACTATCCTGCTGTCTTTTCAACAACAGAGTCTCTATCTCTCTCTCAGATGTGGTAGGCATAAAATATAATCCCTTAGTTTCCTTATACATAGCAGCAGCAATCGTTATGTTTTTCCAGAAGTTGTTTACAAAGCTTTAACCTCTATTGCCCTTCTTTCATTATATGGCACTAACCGCAGTAATTGATGTACATAACTCTCCTAACTGTTATCGTTTCACCAGCAGCAATGTACATACAATGTTTCTTGGCCTTTGTTTTGTTTATGCATGCGTTTGAAAAGCAGGTGGGTGTGCTTGTCAATGGAACCTTTTTAGCAATAACCTGGCCTTCAGGTAATGATAGTTTTAAGGTTATAGAGATTGCAATGTATAGAGAAAACATTTTATAACACAGAGCATAAGAATGGTTTACAAAGTAGTAACACTGTCAACATGAGGCATATGATCTGTGCATTAATATCAACTACTTCTGTGTAATGTAACAATATTGCCAAATCTACATATTTATCACACATTCCAAATATTTATGCACCCCAGAAAATTATCAACAAAAGGTTGTAAAGCACTGCAGCTAATATGCCAGTAATTCTGCATCTCTAGAACCACTTATAAGTAGGTGCTGTTTCAGTTTTACTGGGAAGCCTTTCAATGTTTTTGTGATCTTATTTATATAGGGAGATGAGCCAATGTAGCAGGTGCCAAATTTGTAAAGGCTGTCTCCACAGCAACTAGTGCAAAGTGAGTTCAGATCAACAGTATAGCTGTCCGCTAAGGAAAATGTATGTTCCATTACAGTAAGTTTGGCATTTAGAGGTGAGAAATAATTTTAATGATTTTTAATAAAAAGATGCTAAGGAGAATGGCAGACCTATTCTAAACTCAGAGCCATGACATTTCTTTAAAATGTCACAGTGATGGGTGTCAGGAGGGAGGAAAAAAATCCAATTTTCTTTTCAGTTATTTGTAACATATGTGCTGTACATCAGAATGTAAGGTTATTAGAGGAATATCTTACGCAGTTTTGGGGACTAATATGTTCCTAACTTAGGCTTTGCAGACAACTGGAGAAAGCAGATGTGATAACTTATAGCAAACGTTTAGCTGCAATATCACTTTATTGAGTATTTCATTGATGTGTGGTGAAAAAGAAAGAAATGGGTCTAGATTGAGACCAAGTTGCTCCTATTTAACTACATTATGGATCATATTGTACATAAGATCATTCATATGGAGAAGGGAACGTTTGGATAACGTATGCATGGTGGCAAATAACATAATTTCTTTTCCTCTGGGCTTGACTGTAAGTTCCATCTTTTCACCAGTTGCCATGTACCTAGCAGTTATAGAAATAAATAATGCCTCCCCATCCCATTAATAGTTGCTTAATGTTCTTATTTTTAGGGTTATAGTCCCTTCCATCTGTTCTCTGCAGTCCCAGCCCATGCTGTGCGTAGAACAAACTGTTTTGCCAAAGTATTCTTTTATGATGGCCATATCATGGAATAACTAAGTAACAGTGATTTGTGGAGAAAGTTACCTTTTCAGCTAATTATCTTATTTCCAGAGTGGTAGATGGCTGTAGATAGATGGCTTTAGTGGAAGATTTCACTACACAGGAGATGGATAGGTTGTTTATGCTGCAGACAGGATGGGATTTTCTGCCATGACAGCTCCTGCAAATTATGTCACACCTACTGATGCAATCAGAGGCTTTGTAGTGGCGAGACTGCCACAGTGTATGCAAAGTTTATATGTGTATGCAGGTTACCTTCATTTGACTGAAAAGTCATTTGACTGAAACTCATTTGACTGACAACTAGTACTTGCAGTGCAGTCCCCTTCCCCATGTAATGCGACCCTGGAGTTAGTATATATATAGTTAGGAGGGGTGTGGGGGTCACAGCCCCCCACATTGGGGGGTGTGGGGCAAAGCCCCCCTATTTTGGTTTAAATTTTGTACTTTTTGTGTTATATTCTTCTTTTAAGCGAAACTAGGTAGGGGATGTCACCCCCACCCCCCAATGTGGGGGGCTGTGCCCCCCACCTCCCCTAACTATATATACTAACTCCAGGGTTGCACTACATTGGGGAAGGGGACAAATCCCTGTTATTTGCCTTAAACTGTACTGAAGTACTAGTTGTCACTCAAATGAGTTTGTCAAATGAGTTGTCAGTCAAATGAAGGTAACCCATATATATATATATATATATATATATATATATATATATATATATGTGTGTGTGCATATTTATCTAGCCCCTCTTCATTTGCAGAAGGTAATTTGGATGCCTCTGCTAATGATCTTCATACTAAAGCTGGATATCACAGGACTAGTGCTGTACTTATGAAGACTATATACATCTGAATTGCAATATGCCTTTTTCTATATACACACACAACTCTGCATTACTCAATTGGGAAAATCCCCCTAATGTCATGAAACAAAAATAGCAGATATTGAAAACAGATAATTAATAGGCTTATTAAGAGAGCCAGAATCTGAAAGACATATTTTATTCCATAACTCTGAGATGCATTCTAGACATAGTATGGTACTAGGTCTTAAACTGTTTCTATTTTATATAATCATAGCAGTTTTATTGAGCTGATAGGTGGCTGCTGTTGTTGCTAAGTTTCTTTTTTCATTTTTAGTTGTTTATTTTGGCACCCATGGACTCTCTTGTTTTCTGCCATGATACAGACATGCCTTCAGTTATCCATTAATCCTCTTTTTATTTTTAGTATTTTTATTTTATTTTATTCATTTGTTAAGAACGTGTTATACAAGTAGCCCTTTTTCAGGAATGACCCAAAATCACTGCCTGGTCAAGTAACTTGCTTAGAGTCACACAAGAGGAAAATAGAGATGAAAGGAATCAAACCCTGTGCCCTTAATTACAGGAACTAGTTCATTAGCAACTCTGAGTCTTAATCCTCTCCGCTAACATACTCTTCATGAGAAAAGATCCTTACTACTTACTACTTTTAATCATGCTCTCAACTGTTGTATACAATGTTAATAGGAACATAAACATTACCCTTTTACTCACCCTAACAATATACTAACTGGCATTCTTACAATGCTTAATCTCACTCAATGAGTAATGCTTCCAGCCAGACATATTATGCAGAATGGTAAACATAGCCTTTTGCTACTAGAAATAGACCATACTGAGTATGTGGCATGTGGGTCCTCCCACAGTGAGTGCCCATTCACCAGTTCATTTGTATAGATGAACCAAATGACTTGAAGCCTCCTGTCACCTTTACCTGTAAGTTATCTTTCTCCACATAAAAAGAGCAGGTATGTTTTAGCCTTAACTAGTTTGACTAGTAATTTTCTTCTAAATGACTCTTTCCTCCACTTGTATTAAATTCAAACAAGCTTTCCTTGTATTCCAAGACAGACTTTTTCCATCTTTTACCATACCATGTGAAGTACCTTACCATCTTAAGGTATTTTGCCTAGCAACAGTTGAAAAATACAAAGGAGACAACATCAATAGAGCTATTTTAAAACCATAAGAAACCTCAGTAAAACTGTTGCTTGGACACTAAAGCTGTATACATCTAATCAAGACAAGGTGGCAAACTGTTTTACTCCAAATCATTCTGAAATGAAATCAGCAGAGTGACTGGCTATAGCAGAATTATTACAGGAATTACAAAGAAATCAGTTGGTAGCATTCCCACAAATAGCCACTATGAGGAGATCACTGTAACTCTTGTTGGTCATTTTGCCACCTATTTCAATGCCTCACTCTGAAAATATTCTCACATCCCACCTCTGTTTCTGAAAATTTCTTCTTCTTCTTCTTTTGGCTTTTTCCCAGTTGGGGGTTGCCACAATGGATCACCTGTGTGCTCATGATTGACAGTGGTGTTTTACAGTGTCGAGTTGCCAGTCCGGCACCCAACCTTCCACAGAAGGCACAAACACACACACACACACACACACACACACACACACACACACACACACACACACACACACACACACACACACACACTCAGACCTAGGGAAAATTTAGTGTGTCCAATCCACCTACAGCATGTCTTTGGGATGTGGGAGGAAACTGGAGCACCCGGAGGAAACCCACATGACCACAGGGAGGACATGCAGACTCCGCACAGAAGGTACCCCAGCTGAGGATCGAACTGGAGAACCTCCTGCTGTGAGGCAACACCACTAACCGCTGCACCACAGTGGCTGCCCCTGTTTCTGAAAATTTATTAATAATAACAAATCATCAACCCTTCTAAATAACTTACTATGTTCAGTTCCAAATGTTCTTATTGACTGTCATCCAGGTCCCTAAAATGTTCTCCATGCAATGAATAACATCTAATCTATGTTTCAACTGTTTTTATTCCATTTATGCACCCCTGATACTTAAAAACAGACTGTAATAATCCCACTCACGAAGACTGTATACCTTTATTTTATTTTACATTTGTTTACCTGCTAAGTCCGACTGGACATAAGTCCATTTTCAGCAGAGGCCCGGGGAGAAATGCTCCACATATTTCATGTACAAGATTTAAATATTGTACACTTTTGTAGTTATAAAGAGAGACATTTACATTTTCATTTACAAGAAGTCATTCATGATACAAATGTTTAGTTAAAATCCAACATATAAAAAAATAGATAAGTTTACCTTGATTATACAAGACACCATTAAGAAGAAATCCCAATTCCTCTGCCCTACACGCTCCAGAGACCTCAACCTCATTACCACAATCAACAGAACAAGCTGGAGGGACAGGTTCATAACCCAGAAACTGCCCATGCTATGGAATAGATTTCCCATACATGTCAAGTGGAGCACCTCACTGGCCCTCTTCAAAAGAAAATATATGGGAAATAGAAAATTCACCTCAGGGATCACTCCAGTGGCTCTACTTGACAGAGGCACTGGGAACTAAGGTTGGGTGGCACAATGCCAGGGTAATCCTATGGGCCAGGCTTGTAAAGGCTCCAGGGCTATTAGCCTAGTATGCACCTATGAACCTAAGTATAGCTATAGAAAGTATATTTGGAGTTACCATGAAACATAGAGCAAGGAATTAAGTGTGGAAGGATGACTAGGATATATAGCAAGAAGAAGAAGGCTAGTAAGCTGAAAGAAAAAAGGGATAATTATCTGACCATATGGGTGGGGAGTTTAGTGTGAGTGGGCACTAGTAAGATGGAGGTAATCTAGCCTGGCGAGTTACCATTGCAGGTCCAATTGACTTGGAGGTGTGTTTTTAGGCATTTTTTGAACTGGGTCAAGGAAGTGGTGGCTGTTATATTTGTGGGCAAAGTGTTCCATTTTTTGGTTATATCGTTTGAGTAGAGAGAAGCTCCTGCAGAGTTGCTGGCTATAGTGACTTGTAGCAGAAGTATGTTATTGGAACATAGGATCCCAGTACTGTTTTAAGGTTGTATTAGGGTTTGTAATGATGGGGTTTTCTCAGGGTAATAAAGTGTTTTTTAGGTTAGTGTAAGTTGGTTGTGAAGAAGAAGTTGAGGAAGTTCTAGCCAGTGGAGTTTTTTTAGGGCTGAGGAGTGATGAGTGAGATGTGAGCTATTGGAGGCAAACTTTGCTATTTTGTTATAGCAAATCTCAAGGTTAGATATATTGGATTTTCTGAGGTTGGTGAGCATAGGGGAGGCATAGAGGAGTGTGGACAGGAGGAGGGTGGGGGGTTGTGCTGTTTTGGCCTTGGTGCTGTTTGTAAGGAATTGTTTGTTTCTATATAGCCCCCTAATTTTTTGTGAACTTTCTTAACAGTGATTGAAATGTGAGTAGCAAACCTCATGTTGTGGTCTATTTCAACTCCAAGAAGTTTGGTGTGATTGGCAGGGAGGATAGTAGTGTTATTGTTTCATGTGATAAATTTGGGTGTATGAGTGGTGGTGTTGGTTGATTGTTTGGAAGATGAGAAGTTTGGTTTTATTAGGGTTTAGTATCAGTTGAGAATTTTTGAGCCATTCTTCTACAGAGAGGAAAGAGGCCTGTGTTTTCACTTGTAGTTTTTGGAGAGAGGGTGAGGAACATATTCGTGTAGAGTCATCAACATATTGGATGATTGAAGCGTGGAGTTGAAGTGTGGAGTTTGTTAGTAAAGACAGAGAAAAGTAAGGGGACCAAGTATAGAGCCTTGGGGAACACCTGTTGTAACTGGTAATAGAGAAGAGAGTACTTGCCTCCATTTTACTGCTTGTTGTCTATTTGTTAAATAACTGTGAAACCAGATAAGGGTGGGTTTGCTAAGATTTAGTTCAGAGAGGGATATAATGAGGTTTTCATAGTTAACCAGGTTGAAAGCCTTGGAGAGGTCAAGAAAGATAGCAGAGACGTAGTTGCTGTTATTTCTGTGAGTGTTAATTGTGTGGTTGAATGTCATAGGGGCTGTTGTGGTGCTGTGGTAAGGTCTAAAGCCATGTTGGGTATTGGTGAGAAGGTTATGGGTGTTAAGGTATTTCATAATTTGTGTGTGTACACACTTCTCCAGTATTTTGGACAGAGGAGAGAGTATGGCTATGGGGCAATAGTTTGTTAGCTCTTTGGAGTTACCACCTTTATGGAGTGGGACGACATGAGACACTTTCCAGATTTCTGGGACTAGGTTTTCAGATATGGAATGGCTGATGAGAATAGATATTGGGTATGCTATGGTATCGGCAGCTAGTTTTAGGAATTCAGCAGGGAGTTTGTCAGCAGCTAAAGTGGTAGGTTTTAATTTCCTGAGGAGGTATCTGATTATGTCCATAGGAATGGGGTGGAAGTTAAAGCCGTTATTATTAGTATGGAGTTCATATGGTAGGTCTGAGGATGAACAGTTCTCAGAGTTTGCAAGTGTGAGGATTGATTCAATGAAGAATTTGTTAAATAGGGAGGAAATATTAATTGTAATATTTGCTAGGGTTGGACGGGGAGTTTCTGATTTTCCAGGGTGGAGAATATTGTTAATTACTGACCAAACTTTTTTGGGATTGTTTTGATACCTAGATTGGATATTGTGAAAGTAACTAGTTTTGGAGTATTTGGTGCTGTTTTCAGTGGGAAGACAAGAGT
Organism: Protopterus annectens; assembly: GCF_019279795.1. Classification (NCBI taxonomy): domain Eukaryota; kingdom Metazoa; phylum Chordata; order Ceratodontiformes; family Protopteridae; genus Protopterus; species Protopterus annectens. The sequence goes on along the minus strand of NC_056726.1, from coordinate 338,841,523 downwards.
TAAGCCCTATTCAATAGTATTTTAATTCATACATCATTTACGTCAGTTCTAAGAGCATTTTTTAGTTCCAAAAAGTATAAATTTTCAGCTGAATCTACAGTTTAGTTTTTGGCCATAGTGCCTTCTCTCCAAAGCCTGTTGTTCTTTCCATGTCTGTGTGGGCCTTGCCACACATTCAAGTTTCACTTCAGATTCCTCCCACCTCCAGAGTGATGTAGCTCAATTATCCATATGTATTATAAGTGTATGGATGTGTGTGTGTGTGTGTGTGTGTGTGCACGTGTGTAATTGTTTGCACTGGTCTGTGTCGGTGTCTACATGGTGTTTACTGCAGCAAATTTCTATCCTGTCCAGAATTACATAATCTGCGTTGTGCATCCTGTGCATTCTGAGTACTGTGACAGGATCTAGTTCACTCTCAACAATTAAATGGGTAAGCAGATAATGACACCTGTGATTATTTGTCAATAAGCAAATTGCTGAATACCATTTCTAGTGCAAAGATAAGAACCTTGGCAAGGAACCTGATGTGACTGATCACCATGACTAAAAGGGTCTATATTAGACTCTCGAAGGTTTAATGCTTCGAATCACTAAAGATCGAACTTTCGTGATCGAAACATTAAACCATCGTAATTCTACTAGACCCTATTTAAAAAAAAAACACAAGTAAAGGGTGTTTAGGCAGGGGGGCAAGCCCGCTGCACCCCCCCACTAAGGGGGGCTGCGCCTCCCACACCACCCGCTACTTAAGTATACCAACTCTGAGATTGCACTTCAGCGGAGTATGGTGCAGAAAGGGAAGATTTCCCTTTCCTACACTGTAGCACAATTTCAGAGTTGGTATATTTAAGTAGCGGGAGGGGTGTGGGAGGTGCAGCGTTAGTTTTTTGGGGGGGTTTTAAAAATATTTTTATCGAGGTTTGATTGTTTAATAGTTCGATGTGTACAGTTTGATGTTTATGCATTAGAATTATTAAACTTTCTAGTTTATAATATAGACCCAACTTGTTTGTCTTTTGGCTTTTTCCCGGTAAGGGGTCGCCACAGCGGAACTCCGGTCCGCTAGTGATTGGCCGTAGATTTTTTACGAAACGCCGAGGTGCTAGCTCAACGCCCAACCTTCAAGGAAGGCATGCCCATTTACGCACGCATGTCTTTCGAATGCTACCCAACCTCGGGGAGGACATGCAGACTCCACACAGAAGGCACTCCCAAGCCAAGCCGAGAATCGAACGGGAGAACCTCTTGCTGTAAGGTAACAATGCTACCACCGTACGACTGCAGCTGTCAGTATAGACCTGACTAAAATGCTAAAAACAAACTGCATAACCTTCATCACTTATTCACCTAAATACTCTACCACAGAAACAAGCAGTAGCAGAGGTTGTATGTACAGACAGTGTTGAAGCCATGTTATGTTTGGGCTATCAGGCCGAAATCATTGATGTCCTGAATGAGTTCACTACAAACAAGTGTTTCATCTGCTTATGACTACAGCTGAATCAAGCAAGTCAATCATTTATGAAAACGGTAAGAACAAAAATAAAAAAATAAAGAAGTCCAAGTTCCAAAGCTTTAATGAAGGCACAGTAAACACAACGTAGCAAGGCAAAGCTTTCAAGTGTAAAACTCTTTCAATGCATAATGTAGGTAGTGGAACTCGCTCATTTAAAATAAGATCCAGCCAATCAAAATGATATAAGATCATGTTATATAAAAATCATGTGATATAAAAATTTTAAATTAATGAATGAATAAGTAACACAGCCCAGAGACAATAATCAAGCAAGAGGAAAAGCAAGAAAAAAATTCTATATTTTATAAAACATTACAACCTATTATTTAAAATCATTACAAAAAACTACAAAAAAAATCATGCTTCATTTTAAGCACTGATTTATTTTTGTTCTTGGTGTTTTATAATCCAAAGTTCTTAACCGCTAGAAGAGTTTTCTGAATAAATTTCTGAAAATGGTCAGACTTTACCTGCTGCCAGCCTCTTTAAGTTTGGGGAATGTTGGCCAAATCTGGAGTTTGCACAAACTTGTGTTTTGATTGCTTTGTGGATGAGCAAACTTGTCATTAGGAGTTGGTAGTTACTTACAGTTCAGGGAGGACAGTGTGCGCCATTACAGGAATTTTTTTTTTGCTACACTGAATACTAGAAAGCTTTGTTGCATATATTGATAGAATGAAGTCATGGTCTAGAGAAGATGAAATAAAAGCAGCTTGGGAGGATGTTCTCCATCAAGTTGCATTATTGTTTTTATTACAAAACTATTTAATGTATTCATTGAAGGACATTGTGGGTGTTGGTCCTTTATTGTCTGGCAGGATGGCTATGCAGTAGCTGTGTCAGGTGGGAGGATTGATTTACCTGTTTGTATTTTTTTCTTTTTTTTAATCTTGGTTTCATCAGTGGGCTAAAATCCATCACATGCTTTTTATTTTACATCTACTTGGACCATGCCTTTTGTTTTCTTCTGGGTTTCTCGGCAGAAATTTGTGTTCACCGGAGAGTGGTAAAAGATGAAGAACATGAACCTTTGCATTATAAAGTTTTGGTTCTTCTGAGCTTCTGATCAGGGAATAAAAGTGGAGGTGTCTTGATCTACATTAGCAACAAGTGTAAGTGGATAATGTTTTGGAATGTATTTTTAAGGAAGTTTCTAATCCATTTTCCAGTGCTGTGGCCATTGGGAACTGCAACACAGTGAGTAAGACCTTAACTAATGTTTTTTGCAGTGACTTTGATTTATGCAAAAGTGGCATTCAGACACTGCAGCAGTTTACTAGAAAGTACATTTCTTTGCAGTGTGAATAACAGCTCAACTAATGTTTTTTGCAGTGACTTTTATATATGCAAAAGTGACATTTGGAAAATGGAGCAGTTTACTACAAAGTACATTTCATTTCAGTATAAAATGCTGCATTGGGAAGAATATATTAAGCTTGAGTGCATTTTGCAAAGCCTATGGGTGTATAGATTCCCCAATGGAGTCAAGATGGGTGATCCATTTTACAATGAACTTGTTTCTTTGTTTAATAACACCAGGTAAAGCAATGAGGAAGGCACTGATTAACAAATATAGAAATAAAATTGTATTTATTAAAGAATAATTGCAACAATTAGACTGCAACGTTAAAAGTTATAGGTGTTTCCACTCTTTTGTGACACTTTATTTTGGTGTTGGCACTAATGCTGAGAAACAGAGGGCTTCTATCAACTTGAAGGACACCGCAGTGTACTGTGCTTGTTTAGCATATCCCTTATAGACAATCAGCTCCTTTAAGGAACCAGTACAAGTCTTCAACAGTGGCTCCATAGGGGTATCACATCCACAAATGAGCATACCATCAGATGTTTCCATTGATCCTTCTATAGTAGTACAACCTAGCAATAGAAACAACATGGTGGAAAACTTTCCTCCACTTCCTATTTTATCTCATGGACCTTTTTTAGTCTGTCTGTCTGGAAAGATTATACCGAAATGGCCAACAAACAAACAGACCAAAGGGAAGGGGAAAAAAACAGAAGAAAGACATAGACTACCAGATTGAAGTGTTAAATCTAAGTAATATTTCTTTATCTGTTGAACACGTCATTACTCACGAAACAATTTAATTTATTCCTACAACTACTGTTGATGTGACCAGACTGCTTATAGACTTTAAGTTGTACATTCGCAAATTGAATTTGCAATTCATCATGAATGACACATCCAACATTGGCACAAAAAGTGACTAAGAAAAAGGAGCACTTTTAATCCCATCTTTAATAGTATACTTCAAGTCTTCAATAATTTATGTGAAGAGGACTTGAAAAATAGATTGAAGTGTAAGCCTAAATTTTACAACTTGTATAGGTCTGAGATGTCTGCCCTCAACGAATTATCTGCAAACACTGACATAAGGTTTATGAGAGCAGACAAAGGTGGAATGTTAGTGTTAATGAACACTAACGATTACAACCAAGACATGTTTGATCTTTTAGCAGATGAGTCATGCTATACAGACTCAATGAAGAAATTATCGTTAGAAGTTTCTCGGCTATTGATAGTGCACTGTTTGATATGTTTTGCCAAGGCAGTTTAGATCACAATACCTATTCTTTTTTAAATGCTGAGTTTCCAAGATTAGCAAGGTTCTTTGGAATGCCAAAACTGTACAAGGACAGTAACAGACTGCAGTGTCAGGCCTCACTACACCCGTGGGCGGGCATTAATTACACATTAACACATATATTGCTTGTTTGTTTTTGTCCAAAATGTGTCATCAAAACCTTGTCAAAATGAACCATTTGTAGTATTTTCCACTTAGCGTATTTTACTCCACAATGTGTGATCAGAATGCAGTTGAAAATAAAAATGTATATCACTGCACAGCCCACAGCATCGCAAACTGCACATAGACACATTTTTTCTGTTGCCAGTTTAAATGTTTCAGTTTTGTTTTGCATTGTTGCAGTAGCAGTATTACTTGTAGTAGTGATAGACGTTATGTGTATTTTCTTTGATGGAAGTATTTATTTCCTAGCTGAAATTGTCAAGCCAGTGCATCTGTCTGTTGGCATTCTGAAATTTAGAGGAAAAGAAACTCTGCCCATCAGCAAGATGTCCATTTAGATGAACAGTGCTAGAGTATAGCTGGAAGTACTGATGTGTGGCAGGCTTTTTTATTTTTTCCTGGACATCAACTGTAACAGGATAAAAATGCAATTGCATTCACATTCAGTTTTGTAATGCAATCAGTATTGCACTGTGTTTTATTATTTCACACAGCACTACTTTTCAAGGAGTTAACACCATCTCTGTGCAACAGAGCTCTCAGCCTCTTAACACAATAAATCTGGAAATGACAAAAAATAATCGGGAGACAAAGCCTAAAAATGGGGCAAATTTAAGTATTGCTGTTATAAACATAGAAAGTTGATAGAATAGAAGGTGTTGTTACCATGCATTTTCTGAAGGATGTGAAGTGTGACATTTAAAGCTCTGTCATTATTTAGTGAATTCACTTATTTTTGATTTGCCACAAAAATCCATAAAACTCCAAATTTTATGAGGAACAGACCAAAATATGAAGCAAATATCTGCACAGTTGAGAGATATGACAGTGCAGTGGTACAGTAGTTTGCATCTGTGTGTTGTACTGCTAGTAAGCCTCATGCTTGTTGTAGTTTGTTTTTAAAAATGGCATGGATGATGTGTTTTGTTTCTTTGGAAATATTTGCTCACATATATACTATTTTCAGTCTTCTTAGCCAAAATATGATATTAATTGCGCTGTGCATACCTTTCAACAGTGCAGAATATTGCAGAATGTCCCTGAATGGGTTTTCAGAAACACAGAGTCAGAACTTTAACCCGGTACTACTACATACTTCATACATGATTCTCATGTGCACATCGTAATCAGTCTGTGTGATCTACTCCCAGCACTGTCATCCCTCCCCCTCTGTCAACCTTCAGATAGTTTCAGGAATATGCCTTTTTCCCCTCATAAATGGTACTGCATACCTAACTACAATTTCATGCTACATTTTATTCAAAAATAAATTAAAAAAGTTTGTTTACATTATATACGAAAGAATTTAAGTTGTTGTTGTGTCTTTCGGCTTTTCCCGGTTAGGGGTCGCCACAGCGGAACTCTGGTCGGCTAATGATTGGCAGTAGATTTTTACATGCTGGCTTACCGGGCCTAACGCACAACCTTAAATGAAGGAACGCCCATTCACGCATGTCGCCACACAGAAGAAGCTCTAACTGAGAATTGAATGGGCAACGTTCAACTGTGAGGCGACAATGCTACCCCAGCACCACCATACGAAAGAATTTAAGTAATGCAACAAATTTCACTGCCTTGCCCAAGATCAGCTTTGTGTGTGTGTGTGTGTGTGTGTGTGTGTGTGTGTGTGTGTGTGTGTGAGTGAGAGAGAGTGTCAGACACAGCATTTGTGAGAATCCTTACAGTATTCATTCCTAATTTCATATTCATAGCTAATTTTCAGACAGATTCATACTGTTCACTAACTTCCAAACAAAAACCACTAAAATATTAACAAAAACAACAGTGCACCAATATGAATCAGCAGTGATAACACTTAAGAGTGGCTACGAAATGAAAGTAATGCAGTCAGCAGTGGCTACAAAATGAAAGTAATACAGTCAGCAGTTAAAAAAAAGAATATCACAGCAAGAGGTTCTCTGGTTCGATCCTTGGCTGGGGTGCCTTCTGTGTGTAGTCTGCATGTCCTACCTGTGGTCACATGGGTTTCTTCCAGGTGCTCCAGTTTCCTCCCACATCCCAAAGACATGCCGTAGGTGGATTGGACACTCTAATTTTGGCCCTAGATGTGAGTGTGTGCGTGTGTGTGCCTTCCGTGGAAGGTTGGGTGCCGAGCCTACAACTCAACACTGTAAAACTCCACTGCCAGTCATGAGTGGACAGGTGATCTGCTGTGGCGACCCCTAACCGGGAAAAGCTGAAAGAATAAGAAGAAAGATCGAGAGACAGAATTTTGTTTTTGCAAAACTTATGCTTATATAGCTTTTTGGCATGGGAGAATTGCATGTATTCAGTTGTCCTGTTTCTGCATGTAATGTCGATATTCATTACATTGCTGCTAGTCTGCTTTATAAGCCATGTCATAGTAGCGATATATATTGCAAACTGCTACATTTTAACACAGCATGCAGTGCTTGTGCAGACTGCATAATGCAGAGCAGTAGTACATTGTTTGTAATGTGTACATTTGCATGCAGTGTGCATTGTTTGTAATGTGTACATTTGCATGCAGTGTGCATTGTTTGTAATGTGTACATTTGCAATTCTGGCGTCTGTGTGAGTTGAACTGTACTGTGGCCCATCCAGTGGTTTATCTCTCATTTTATCAAGTTAGATCACCATCAAACTGCAGTATACAAAAAACATTGAAAATTCATTGAACCTCCAGATCGCACCACTGGGAAGAGAATGCTACCAAGAGTCCTGCCGGAGGGGCAGGTTCATATATTATACCCTTCTCAGTGTAACTGGGCTGTGTTTTATTGTTTCAGACTAAAATATTATATATTTGATGTACAAAATTCAAGAAAGATTGTGCTTTTTGGAAAGGCTTTATATAGTAAGTGGGACTTTTGATTGATGATTCTGGCATCCTAGATTATACAGCAAGGCTTGCTCTGAGAACAAACAAAATATTTTTTGTTTATTTAAAATGTCAGTTTTCAGCTTACCGATGCACTGTCAGTCAGTCATACGACTGTTAATCTGTGTACATTTATTCATCCCTCTACACTGTTTACCTGCTGCTGATGTATTGGCGCCTTGTGCACCTTGAGTGCCGTATGGTGCTGTTGTGCTTCTCGCTCTGCTTATAGTTGTGTGGGGGCATGGGACACACTGACCTAGAGATGCTAAGCCATTTACTATAGACATCTTGGATGTTGTGTGGTCAGATCTTTTTGGGTCATTATTTTTTTCTCATTGAAGCTGGTTTGCAGAAGTGTTGATCCAGCTGAGGGACAATTGATCTCTCAGAATCCACAGCAATAAGTTGTATATCATACAGCATATAATATTGTAAATGTACTTGTTAGTAAACATTAATGTACATGTCTGCATCAAATAATGCGTGTTTTTTTTCTGTGTAGCACAGCTCCTATCAGGTACACCATAGTCGTTCTGTATCATTTATTTGCAATGCCTTAAAACATGTGCATTTTGTCTCATTCAGATCAGCTTACACAGCCCTGAGAATACACTTCTGCAGACTTATCATTGAGCTGCTTAATATGAGATAATTATTGCACACAAAAACTCATTATATGAAGCACACAGACCTGAGTTAACTAGATGTATTTTAAAAAGTACATAACATGGGTGTATAGAACTGTTTTAAAAACACAGTTTTAAGTACTGCAGCATATTTCATTGCTTGTCTTCTCTCCCTGTACTTGTAGACTATGCAGGGTAAACATGAGAAGGAAAAATACTGATGCTCATATATTTTATTAAGTGGTATAGCAAAACATACTGTCATTCCTAGTTCTTTTTACTGTTGAAGACAACATTGCTTAATATCCCTAAGACGTCGACCACTAGCACAGAAATAACTCAGTGGATTTCTGTGACACCATTACATATGGCTGTGCACAGCTACTTTATGAAAAAGGAGCATTTTTTTTTTTTATTTTAGAAGTCCATCCCATTCCTTGCAGTCCTCATGATTTCTTTTTCTCATCGCCACTGAAAACAGCATCCTGGTATGACACTGAAAGAACGATTCAGGAACGAATAATACTCAATGTTTTCAAGTCATCATACATAAACTGATTTTTAGGAAAAACAGCACGCTGCATATACTTTCAGGTTTTTCTTTAATATGGCAATGTGATTGTATGCAATAAAAAACAAAGGCAGTCTACATTAATCATAAAGGATTAAATGATTAGTTATGAAACGTTTTGATACTTGAGCAAAGTGAAGTACCTTAGAAGGAATTGTACCCATGGTTCCTTACAACACTGTTTCATGTGCGCTGCTAGATATCCTGACAACACTTTGTGAAACTAAATAGTGCTGGAGAATATTACCCCTTCTCTGTCATATAAGCTTTTTAATTACATGCACAAGAATTACAGAGTATAATGTCTTCTTTATTTAACATTTGTTTACCAGGAAAGTCTGACTGGGACAGAGTCCATTTTTAGAGGAGGCCCAGGGAGAAATGTTCCAGACTCATGTCTTTGGAATGTGGGAGGAAACCTGCTGAAATGCATAGAGGACATACAGACTCCACACAGAAAGCAAACCAGCCGAGACTCAAACTGGAGAACCTCTTACTGTGAGATGACAACACTAACCTCTGTACCACTGCGCTGACATGTCTTTGCTTTCGAGAAATGTTTGAGAAATGCAGGCCGACAGACCTTATATGAAAATAGATATGATAGGTTGGACTTGAATACCAGACTATTGAAAATCATCAGATTGCAATCCCAACTTCAACCTTGTAACCTCAAGTCTTTGAAATTTTCATGCATGTTTTACAGTAGATCTGTTTTCTTTAACTGTGCCATTGGTGTGAACACAAACAGCTATTCTTGGTCATTTTTGTTACTTTCATTTCTAAATGCCTTTTAAGAAGCAGCTATGCTGATGTTTTACAATGCTTGAGCAGTATAGGTTCATAGATTAGTACTAGGCTAACTGCCATTGTGGGGTATGTTAAGACTATCCAGTTACCGCATGTGAGATTCAAACCCTGTACTTTATGTCTGTAAGATATCTGTAAGGTAAACACAAAGGTAAACATCTTAATCATTATACCAACCTCCCACTCAATAGTCCAACATTTTATTTTACAAACTATAATAACATGTTCTTCGGAAAAGCAGCTTAGTGCACTTACATATTGAAGTCAATTTTCCTACTTAGTATCACCCAAAAATATATATAGCTGCTGTTTTGCAGGAAATAATCACACAAACTGTCTCTCCCTCTCTCTCTCTCTCATTCTAATACATGCACGTGTGTGCACACATACATACACGTACTCACAAACACACACAAATACTAAATTATATATACACAGCTTTTAATACCAAAATGAATTTCTCAATAACAGATTTTTCATTCATTTTCTGATGGCCATTTTTGGCACACACCATGTGGTAAGCATGAAACTGATCCCAGACTGGATATTAGGCTATCACACACACACATTCACATTCACACATGGCAGGCACAGCTATGCACTTTTTGGAAGAAAGATAATTTACCTACAGATTAACTTTGAGATGTAGAAGTAGACTGGAGTACCCCCAAAAAATGTCTGTCATAACTGATTCACAAAGCAGTATTTACGTGACAGACCTAGCATTATATCCATGGGAGAATGTTTATATGCAGTCAGAAATAGTGGTGTTATGCTGTGGAGCACAAGAAAGGTGCAAATATCATGGATAAAAATGTCATAAATGGGTGATTGGGAGTGGATATAAAACAGAGGTACTTCTAGGGTTTGATGTAGTTGGATCATTTCTAGGAGTGACACAATCCGATCTTATAAATGAAGAGATTTGGCCTTTGACATTTTGTATGCACATGTATAATCCCATTGCCACTTTTGTTCATATTTTATGTTGCTGTGGTAATTTGGCAGGTACTGTTCAGACATTTTTTTTTAATTTGTTGAAATTTTTTCATATATATACCTTGAATGTGATTGTCTTTATGCAGTAAAGAAGGCTTAAATATACGGACAGTTTCTGTAGCTGTACTTTCCTAAGCAGTTGCCTGAAATAGAAAATGGAAAAGTACCCTTTCTGTTACATAAATGTGTTCCTTGCTGTGTAAACTTAATATTGCTGGTACATTGCAGTAGTATAGCCTTGGTTTTACTACTGTATAACCAGAACACACCACTTTTTCCTTCACTGACCACCCATTCGGCATATTCATGTCCCCTCCAAATTCAATCTGCCTTCCACATATTCAAAAAAAAAACATTCTACCTTATCCCAAGAGCACTGCTTGACCCACAAACTTCCAAAGAGGCACACATGTGCAATATGCACCCTATGACCTTCTGTTGAATGCATGATATGTGTCAGGTCAAGAAGAAAAGTGCTTAAAGAAAAAGATAAAGAGCTTAAAAACCAAAACACCTTGTGGCAATGTATAACTGGTACTATACTCAAGGCTCCAGGTGGGCCCTCGAATCACCCCTACTACAATCCAAACTTGTTGTGACACTGAGGCCTGATTTGTCCTGAAGCATTTTCTCTCTGAGTGCACAAATCAATAACAACTGCATATATGTATGTATTTATTACAATTCAGGAGAAAATAAGGGAAAGAAAGAAAGGGGGCATCAATAGAAATCAGAACACTGTTCACACTCCCATTATCAGTGAACTGACTGAGAACTTGGCTGTCCTAAGCATATTCTTTTTCATTGGGTAGGCTAGTAGGTACAAATAATATTTACTACATAGAATATTAGTAAATCCCAGAAGTCTCAGTGGCTGTAAATACTGGTTTGGCAGTGAGGATTTTTATCACAAATAGGAAAAACAAGAAATGGTTATCTTTGGTGTCTTTTCCTGTTCAGTAGCCCTGTGCTTAAAGGACAAGCTATACACAGAAACAGAAAAAAATAATGATTTCCTACGTTTTACAGTACCTTGACAAGAACATCCTTTTGGACATCTCTTACAAAGTATTTTTGGCTACATTTAAATGTCAGGCGTAGAAGTGTAGTTTATTTACTGCTTTATTGTTACTCTGAACTACCACTGCAACTCTTAAGCTACATTTTATTATCTGTTTTGTGAGACTGGCCATGTATGACTGATAATTCATACCATGAAAAGACTCCCTGCAGGCAGTATCTAAGTGTAAATCTTATTATTAACCTATGTAATAATCTTATTATTAACCTATGTAATATTCTTAGTATTAGCCTGTGTAATAATCTTATTATTAAACTGTGTAATGACTTTGTAGTTATAAAATCCAAGGTTTAGTTACCACTTTAATGTTGCAGATGCTCTGACAAATAATTCAAACTGTGACAAAAACTCAGATTGGTCGCTACAGAAATAGCTTCAGGCAGAAATCAATGGGAGTGCTAATGAAATTGTGTTTTCTTTGTGTGTGTGTGTGTGTGTGTGTCATTCTTGGGGTTGGATTAAGGGGAAGTAAAAGTGGTTTGTGATGAGAAAAACTTGACATTTGGGTGGAGTTGGATTTAAGCTGAAAAGGTAGCACACCCATAGCAGTAGTAAGACAGAAAACAGAATCTTCCAAGTGTTGCTGGTAATTCCTATAACCTGAAGAAAGTCAAGCAGTTTTCAATCACTGAGTGTTTATGCAGGCTACATTAGGAAAGCATTTAACTCTGTAGTAATTGAATGTAGTAAATGTCAGCTATAGTTGAACCAATTAAGCAGAAGTGTTGCTGTCTGAACCAGTGCCCCGTGCAAGTATCACTAACTAGTGCCCCACCTCCTCAGCGGCTTCCTGCAGACAGTACCCAGTCTGAGTGCCCCAACTCTCATTGCTCTCATTGTACTGTAATATGTATTTCTTTTGAACATTAACAGATTGCTTGCTAGCTGTTGCTACAGTTTGTACCCTGCATGGAGCACTACAGTGCTCAGATTTTAGTTTAAAACAAAATAGTTATTTTTTTTAAATTGTAGCAAACTATTTACTACAAATGTAGAAAGCAGTTGCTTCACTTTATACTTGGAGTGTTACAACACTCAGGTTTCACTTAAACAAACAAATATTTTTAAATTTCTGGCAAACTGCACTTTGTTCCCTGCACAGTTGCATTTTTTGTCAACTGTAGCAAACTGCTTGCTATAGTTTGGACCTCATAGGGAGCACTACAGCACTCAAGTCTGACTGCAAATGTAATACTGGCTTTTAAAAGCTGTTGTGTAATAAAAAGCAATCCGGATCAGCTGATCATTCCACCAGCACCTTGTACCCGGGGCAGTTGCCACCCTTACCCTGCCCTAGACTTCATGGTGCTTCATATCTTTTGTCAGGTTCAGGCTGCTTTTAACTTCAGAGGATCACTAAAAGCATACAGTTTCACAAGATGATCATCTGATATGATACTGTACTAAAATTCAAACTGACTGCACGTTTCTAAAAGAAATGTTGACTAGTGGATTAATGTAGCTTGTAAAATATTCCTTAGTTTAATTAAGTTCATCTTCTACACATAGTGTCAGTTAATACTGTGAGAAGAAGGGGGTGTTTCTTTATTTGTAGTATTATTTCTGAAGTGGTATTCGTTCATTCTCATAAAAATAGTTGTCATTTAATATGTTGAAGATCTCCATGGCTGCAGCAGCTGATTAAGAATTTGCATTTCATTTCTTCATTTAGATAATAAATGCAGTCATAAATATGAAAATCAGGTGGACATTTTCACCTACTGTAATTTGAATGTGGAAAGATAGTTTGAGCAGAAACTGTCTTGCATAATTTGTGACTAGAGTAAAGTTCATTACTATTGGTCTTTTTTGGGTTTGGATAAATATGTCAAGAAAGTCATGCCAGAATGACTGAGCGTGCATTTCAGAAGTAGACAGTCTATATGCCATTATCTGGCTAGTGATACATTAACATCTGTAGTGGATAATCCCAAAGAATTTACTTTCCAATGTAGGAATTATTCTACCTGTCCTCTTAGTATCTAAAGCAATAACGCAGTCTTAAATGTGAAGCGGTTCACTCTACTAGTACAGTATGCCTGTAACTCCAGCGCAGTAGTTTATGAGATGCTTTGTTCCCATTCCCAACCCATATGTTACATCTCAGTATATTAGATGATCTTATAGATAGCATAAGGGGGAAAATGTTTCTTATCTAGTGGGCCAATGAAGTGGGTTAAAGATTGTAGGTCTTCGCCAAGTTTTGGATTTTCCTTCAAGGTTAAAGATTAAAAGTTGCTCATAAAAAGGCATATTTGAGCATGCTGCAAGATGCAGTATTAATACATATAACGTGGGAAGAATATAGGTTTTTTTCAAGTGTTCACCCTCCCATTTGACTGGTAAATTATAATTATTCAGCTTCTCAAAATGTTTAAACACAGTAGCTAGGTCAGTTGGCATCCTGCAAAATCCTCCAGTTGGTGACCTCCCCTTCATCCACAGCTGAATACAAAAAAATAATAAAATGCACAGGTCAAAGAGCTTATGAATAGAGCTGTCTCTGTCCAAAACACTTTAAGTAGTTCCTAACACCCATACACTTTACAAGCAAATCATTTAATAAGGCATGATCTAAGTCTCAGCTGTATGTATTCCAAGCCATCTAACAACACTAATTGCTCCTGTGACTTGTACAGACCAATCAGCATCTCCTATACAGTGCCGAATGCCTCCACTCACAGTCTGCACTTCTGGTATCAGAGCCTTCACGTTACCCTACCATTGATTTAGGTATTTATATTCTTGCTGAACTAGTTGACTTCCCTGAAAACTAATGTTAGCCAAGATACCAGATGCTTTGTTTAGTCTTAAAAGATCTCATGTATATGAAAGAATAAAATTAACTGTCTCTATTTTTTTTGTAAGAAGAACTGTGTGGTATGGAAGATCGGTCAACCATCTACTGGATACAAAGGTGGTAGCTCAGGTAAAATGTCCTGGCTGGGTATTAAATCTAAAAGCTAATATTTATCTAAAAGCTAGAGACCTGCTACAACAAAATCACCAAATTCGCCACAGGGGCATCCTACCGTAGTCGCCACTGTTTCTCACTTGCTGAACTGGGCTGGCTTGAACTCCCTCACCTCCTTCAGTGGTATCAACTCTCACTCGCCCACAAACTAGTAAACCATCCACTAAATGTCCCATCCCTCCAGAATCTACTCCAACCCTATCGCACCACCAGACCACTAAGATCCGGTAGCAAAAATCACTTGCAGATCACTAAAGCCAATAACTCTGCTGGTGAAGCACTATTTTCTTGCGCCATAGCCAAATTATGGAACTCACTCCCACCCTCAATTACCTCCATACCATCATGCACCCACTTCAAAACTTTACTAAAAGCGCAACTAAAAACATGCTGGCTATGCCCTTGCAACTCCCACTCTAATATCATCCACCCCATCCAACCACTACCTTTCTTTCCACTCCACTAACTACCTTGATTATAGCAAGCTCAGATGCTCATAAGCTAGTACTTATTATACAGCACAAACTTCTTCTTCTTGTAACATTTATTAATGTCTGGTATGCACTTCACAGATAAAGATTCTAGTTGTCTACTGATGTACTATGTTCTTCATCTGTAAATATGTTGTAAGTAATTGCTATGTAAATTGTTAATCACTATGTAATCCAATGTAAACACTGTCTGTTTATTTTAACTGTGGAGCTTTTCTCCCCGGGCCTCCGCTGAAAATGGACCTACGTCCAGTCGGACACTCCTGGTCAACAAATTTAAATAAAATAAAATAAAATAATTAAAGCATATTTCATAACAATGCAACTTTACAGAAGACGACCCTGCTTAGTGCGGTCTCTTTGTTTAGCACATTGGAGCAATTCCCTTTATTTCATTTATCTCTTTATTGTTTTATAAATTATATGTAAGGGAACCCTTAAAAGCACTGACATCTGGGTAATTTAGAAGGCAGAGTGGGAAGGTTGTGAGGGGAATTAAAAAGTTAGAGGTATGTTTAAGAATGTGCTGTTCAGATTCAGTGCAACAAAATTCACAGTAATGTGCCTCGGGGTGAAATGCCAGTTGAATGTCAACAGACATGGCTGTGTTGCTGCTTGTAAAGCCTTAGATTTTCTATATACATTCATTTTGGATGTTTTACTACTTGAGGCTTTCAAAGTATTACCAAGTTAACCAGCATTAGTGTATAAGATAAATAGCTTTCAAGTAGCTGCACATCTGTGATTTGAACAGAGCCTAAGTAGTGGTCTTTGTATTTGTGGATTAATGTGTTTACAACTTGATTCTAAAAATAGCTGAAGTTCTGAAGAAAAAAAAACAGGTTCCTTAAATATGACAAAACTAGGTAATGCATTCGGCTTTGATGCAAGAATCAAGTAATTCAGGTTTCCTTCACATTCAGCTTTCAAGTATGTTGTAGGTGAATGGCTGCAAGTCACACCTGTTGTTATAATCAAGCTAGTTTTCTT
Organism: Protopterus annectens; assembly: GCF_019279795.1. Lineage (NCBI taxonomy): Eukaryota > Metazoa > Chordata > Ceratodontiformes > Protopteridae > Protopterus > Protopterus annectens. Next base: position 338,825,825 of record NC_056726.1, on the reverse strand, counting down.
AAAATTTCAACTGACATAGTAGCTGTTTTTTTGGAGATTATATGTATTAATGCATGCACTCCTATTTTATCCAGTGTATCTAGTAACTTTTCTATTGCATTACTGACATTATCTTTAGGAAAAGAATAGAAACTTTCCTTAAACTACTCAAAACTGGATTTCTTGATATGAAGCCACATGATAATTAGTTTAACAATTGTTTTAACTGCTAAGGTACTACATGTGTATACAATTTACCATATTTACCTAGTAAACCAAATTAAATGGCAAATGTGAATCTGCTTTGTAAGAATTATACGGGTCTATGTCATATAATCGATATTCCAAAATTTCGAACACCATATGTTCGAACTTGGAAGTTCGAAATATGACATCAAACCTCAGAACAGCGAATTTTTTCCCAGGGAAAAAAATTTGCTGTTGCGAAAAACACACACAACACAGGCACACCAAAAACCTAGTAAACCTACAATACACCTTACGTACACAACTATCTCTATACACTAACCTTAACCCAAACCCTAACCCTGAAGTCCGTCACTATCGCACATTTACCTTACCCGTGCACTAACCCTAAAGTCCATCACTTTTATACAGTTACCCACACCCTAAACCCAACGTCCATCACACTCGCACACTTACCTTAACCCAATCTGTAACTTTCACACCATATTAGAGAAAATGTTGAAGCCAGGGAAACAGCCAACCAAATTCTTTCCCTGGGAAAGAATTCAAATTTCCGTGGCTTCGACATTTCTATTTTTCTAACTTCCCCATTCGAGCTTCCAGTATTTGACATTCGAAACGGTTGATTAAATAACATAGACTGAATTATAGAAATCCTGTTTCACCAAAGCAAACACAGACATTCCTTCAGCCTTTTTGGATATTGACTATTTCATTTCAAAACATCCCTATTTAAGACTAAATTACTGGGGATTTTGTATTCGGGAGTTTTGTTCCTCTTTTCTCTCTCTCTCTACATATATATATATATATATATATATATATATATATATATTTATTTTTGTAGTGAATGGTTGGATTCCTTGTAGACCAGCTAAAAATGCTCCCATAAAGGAAGAATTGTTTATGTAAATGTTAGAGAGCACATTTACATGTACATCACATAAAACAGACAGGCAATAAAAAAACATCTCTTCAGTTAGAAAATCAGAAAAAAAATGAGTTATTTTTTCTTTTCATTTTACTCTCTTGATCCTTTGCAGGCTCCTTGTACAAGTTTGTGCCTCCGTTTTCTGTATATAAATTCACTTGGTTCAAAGAAGGTACCACCATAGATTCCTTCTGTTATAGTGCAGTTATCTGTGCTATGTTGAAACACTGCCTTGCACAGGTCAAAGGAAGGCAGCAATAAGGCGAGGTTTGAATTATGTGATTATGTGGTAGGCCTAGCTTGAGTGAGTGGTGATGATGAAGTGGTAGGCCAATCTATGACAGAACCCCGAAGTCTACAAGGCATACCTCCATAACCACCAGCAAAAGTACTATAATTTCCTTTTGTTTGGTATCACCAATGCTGGAGAAGAGAAGTTTGGCATGTTTGAAAAACAACTTTATATCCTTGCTTTTGGGAGTTGCTTAAATATTAATATTCCTCCTCAAAATTAAAACCATTGTAGTATTTCTTTGAAGTTTATCCTATTCATTTACCTTCATTTCTGTGAAAAAGAATGGATAAAGAGTTAACATGGATAATACAGTAATGTATTGTATTCAAATGAGCAAATGATAATTGTAATCACAGAAAAAATGTATTATAGTTTTAATGTAAGATCTCTGCAGAAAATTGAGTCAATGAGCACCCAGCAAGGATCAGATTAAAATAAGCATTGATATGATATTCTAAAGCACAAAAGAGTAGTAAAAAGATTAAAGAAAGAGCCTGGCTATGTTGTTTAGGTATGAATGTGGCATGCATCGTCCAATGTTCATTATTATTCATCCTTAACGGGTAAAGCCACTGCTAATGAAAATTTTGTCCAGAAAGGAATAAAAAGGCAGGTAATAGATGAATAACCTTAGGGCAACACAGTGGCACAGAGGTTTGTGTTGTTGCTTCCCAACAAGAGGTTCCTGGGTTTGATTCCCAGCTAGGGTGCCTTTTGGGTGGAGTCTGCATGTCCTCCCTGTGTTCGCATGGGTTTCTTTTGCTCCAGTTTCCTCCAACATTCCTCCAAACCCCTGCAGTAGGTGGATTGAACATTCTAAATTGCCCATAGTTGTGTGTGTGTGTGTGTGTGTGTGTGTGTGTGTGTGTGTGTGTGTGTGTGTGTGTGTGTGTGTGTGTGTGTGTGTGTGTGTGTGTGTATTGAGAAGAACTACAGTGGAGGTGACCTTAACCTGCTGGGTCCTATCAGTCAGTTAGCTATCCAACATATTATAAAGGAACTTATACCTAGTTCCATAATTTGTCATTGCTAGAGTCAGGTATTGTATCAAATGCTTTATCCAGACCTAGGTATGCATTATTTCCCCACATCCATTACTTTAGTGGTATTTTCAAGGAAGTTCACCAGATTCAGTAAGCATGACCTTTCTTTGACAAAACCAAACTGGGACAGATCCAGTATCTGTAGTTCTCCTTTGTCCTTGTTGATAATTTCCATAATAATTCTTCTCGTGCCTTTGCAAATAAAACTAGTCAGGCTAATGGGTCTGTAGTTTCCAAGATCTGATGAAAATCCTCCAATATGAAGGGAAATGATTTGTGGACTCCTCCAGTCATGTGGCATAAAAGCCTTGTTTATGACTATACTTAAATAATGACTCCAGAGGTCCTGATAAGTCATATTTTAGACTATTTTGGAAGCATCCTGGGATGTTATCAGTGCCCATTGAGGCCGTGTTCTTGGCTTTAGTGAGTGCAGCCAGTACATGCTCCCTACTTATACTTGGAGGAGTTATGTTTGAGGGTGCTTTTGAGGAGATAGTTTGGGGTGGGGGGAGATGGAATTGAATTTGTCTGCTATTACCAGGCTTAGTGAATGTGACACCATTAACCACCAGTTCAGCACATTACTGTGTACTGCCCTTGAGGTTTCTGACATAGCTGTAGAAGACCTTATGGTTATCTTTCACCTGGGAGGGAATTCTTAACCTCAGCTTGGCTTTGCTTTACCTAATTAACCCTCTTAGTTGCCTATTTACTTTGATAAGAGAGTTTCTATATGTAAATTACCCTTCCTGTTTTTTGCCATAATTGTTTTCCTTTTGTTATATGTCCTGTTTTTAATTTGGGCTACCACCAGGACTGTTTGACTCATGGTCTAGTCCTGGGCTTACTTCTGGTAGGTACAGCAGCCTGTCTGCAGCCATTGATATGGTTGTACAGAGTTTCTGAGAGCAATTCAGCATAAGCTGCTGTGTTGTCTAGGTTTGGCGGAGCAATACATTTTGACAAACAATCACTTAATAAAAGGTAATTTTCTTTTAGTAGTTCCTCACTGTTACTGGTTTTAATGAGATTATGGAGTTGATTTTGATTTCAAAGGAAATAACTTTATTGTTGAACTTTACCAGGGAGTATGAGGTATTGTGGGTGTGGGGGGCAGCATTTTTCTCATATTTGTAAGCACAGTGTCCAGTATGTTGGAGCATCTAGTGGGCGTATTCACTCTTTGGTCAAGGATGTTTGTATTTAGGAAGTCCAGGTATCTCTGTACCTGTATTTTTGAGTTTGTGTAGAGTATTCCCAGTTTAGGGTGTTAGGTTGGATGGTAATTGTCACCAGTAGTCCAAGTATGCTTTGTGGGCTTCTTGGGACATGGAGAGTGACCTATAGCCAGCTAGGATGTGATGCATAATTTTGTCTGTGCTGGTCTGCAAATGGAGAAAGTCCAGCATGTCATCCGGTTTGACCATCCTGTATGTATATTTAGGCACCTCCATCTTTAGTCCTTGTCTGAGCAGCTACTGGTCTAAAAGTGTGGAAGGTACTGAAACCTTGCACTACTGGGGTAATCTCTGCCTCTTTAAACCATGGCTCTGTAACTGCACAGAAGTCTACATTCGCGAGTGTGAGGAGGGCTTGGAGGGAGTGTATTTTTTTTTTTATTTAGGCTCCTGGCATTGAGCAGTAAAACTTGAGGTTTAGTTGAGCTGATTTTTGTATGTTGGTAGGTTTGTCAATTTTGCATTGCCTAAAAAAGGCACTATGGGGTAGATGAATTTGTAGCCAGTATTCAAAAGCAGAGACAGGAGAGGTGCAGACCATTCATGGCAAAGTAAAGTGGTTTGTTAATCAGGTCCTACCAAGCTGACAAATATTGGATCCCCTTATAATGACACTTGAAAGACAACCAGTTGTCGAAATCAATCATATTTTACTCATATTGTGACATCTTCCTCAGTGATGGTAATATGCTGCTTAAAATGCTATTTGTGAAAAATCAGTTTTGTTAAATTATTCCCACAGAGTATTTGGAAGTAGCAGTGCGGTAGATTAGCAACATAATGCAGTGGAAAGCAGCACTGTGTTATTGTGGTATGACTTGACTTCATATGTCAAGGGGAATGATTTCTAATTGGTGCTCAAGTTGTCACCCCCTTTTTTAATTATCCAATTGCACCAGGTAATGGAAGATTGCAGTTGATTAATTTTTTTTCACTGTTTTGTTGATATTTTTATAGTCCATATCCGTTTCTTTGCTTAACTTGCTAGTCGTGTGACTGATCTTTGTTCAACTAATTAGCTGTGCCAAGAATAAGGAGATAAAACTGTTTGCTATTTTGTGATGATTTTATAATTGAGCCTTGCATTTTTTAGTTAGTCAGCTACACAATGACTTAGAATGAAATAATATATTATTAATACTGTGTCTTTTTCAACACAGCATTAGTTTCATTGTGATATTATAATGTTGAAATATTGTTAAAAACAAACTCATAGCAAATACTATTAGCTTTTCAAGAGTTTGAAACTAATAAAATGCAAACTCTTCACTTTCTCATTAAAATATTTATCTGTTATCTTCTTGAATATGGCCAAACTTTCTATTTCTGACAGCCCTGTGTGAAAAGTATAAGATACACAGCATAGGCCTTAATAGGGAAAATGCTGTCAACTGGGAACTATTCCTTGTTTCTATGTGATGTTGAATGAACTTCACTCCCAGTATAGCAGCTAATTCCTCACTGTTGTACTGTTTAGTTATTGTTTAGGCCCTGTTTAACAACATATAACCAAACAAAAACAAATCCAAAGATTTTGGCCTTTGACTGTAAGTGAAATACTTCAAAACTGTAATCTGTCTTGTAAAAAAATCTTTGTAACTTTTCCATTTTTTTTATTTGCATCTGATTTTCAGTACAAAATTGAGCACAGTGTTCATTCAATGGTGTTATGGCAGATCTATACAATGGGATTATTACCTTAGCACCCCTGCATGAGATAAGTCTTAATACATTTTCAGTCAGGCCATAGGCTTATTATGGACAGCTTTCAGATGCTCTTCAAAGCATATACCATCATCGACCAGCATATACATATACCTGAAAAAATGGAATCTGATGTTAAGTCATATAATCCTTGTTAAAAAATAAAAGCATATGGATGTTTCTTATTGTTCCTTCCAAAGTATAAGGACTTACACATTTTGCATTGAAAATCATGTTGTTAATGGGAAGTCTGTGCCTGCATTTTATCTACATATTCTTGCACTACTTTCTGGTCTTCCTGCTTTGGTATCATCAGCTTTACTCACCCAGATGCTAAATGCAATTGGAAAATTTGAGATAAATTGACCAAATAAAAGGAGGCGTACTACTGAGCCTGGTGGGACACTGTATCACTATCATTTCATCTGAAAAGCTCTCTTATTATGTACCTTAGAACATCTAGATAATATATTGGATAATAGATGGGTTGAAATGTAGGAGGTAATATCCAAGGATTGCATTGTCCTTATGGTTATGCGCATCATTGTATCAACAGCTTTAGCAAAATCCAGGTAGATAAAATCAACTGCTAATCCTGCATTTATTATAGCAGCAGTATTTGAGTAAACACTTACCAGATTATTAAGACAAGAGTTCCCCATTGTGAATCCATGCTGATATATGCTCAACCCATTCCTGGCCCTAAAGGATAACTCTTTACAGATGCATTTTTCAAAAACACTTCCCAAAAAGTCCAGGTTACACTTATCAATCTGTAGTTATTGATGGGGCAATTTGTATACCTTCTGATACAGGGACAACTATTGACTTTTTCCATATGCTGGGTATTTTCCAGTTTAAGGGTATGTCAAAATAAATAAGTTAGACTTGGCATTAATCTGTCAGAAATATTGCTGATAAAATCCATTTAATTCATCAGGCCCAGCAGCTGAGTCAAATTTGAAGTTCTTTAAGACACAGACTACATTATCACAGTCCGTTATAATGTTGACAACGGTTATCTCCCATGATCTCTGTTGCTGACCCTATAGAAGAACGCTTTGAGCAAATCAATTTACTATTTTTAGTATTTTCATACCATCATTAATAGTAAGGCTTGTTTGCATCTTTCGGCTTTTCTCGGTTAGGGGTCGCCACAGCGGAACTCCGGTCCGCTAATGATTGGCAGTTGAATTTTACGTACCGGCTTGCCAGGCCTGACGCACAACCTTCAACGAAGGTACGCCCATTCACGCATGTCTCCACGCAGAAGGCGCTCTAGCTGAGAATCGAACCGGACAGCGTCTTACTGTGAGGCGACAGCGCTACCATCATTAATAGTAATACTGCCTATATTTATTGTAATGTTCTTCCCACTAACATGCTCTGCTAGGTTTTACCTCATCATTTTTTTTACAGCTGTACCACATTCTTAAAGTTAATATTAACATCTTGAAACTTCCTTCTATTTTTAAACATTTGGATAACATTTCACTATCTTAATAGTTTTATTCTTTTTATTACATAATTTGTTTAATTTTCTTGACCACCACAATGGATATCGAATGCTGCTTTTATACATGCATGTTTATCTGTTAATGCTTCAGTTTTTTTAAATGTTTCCCAGCATGTCTCTATTTCATTACTTTCCATTTCTTCCTGCATAACAGTCTGCTAAGTTTTCAATAATTTTCTCAAAATCTGCTTAGTAAAACATCTTATGTGTCTTATGTGGTCTCAGTATAGTACTCCTGTAGTAAAGGAGGAGTCACCCATGTTACACAATGAGGTCAGAGGAACTTGGCTGTGAGAATCAGTAACATACTACTCAGGCATACGATTATCCTTACGAAAAACAACATAGGTTCATAGGTTCATACTAGGCTATCTGCCCTAGGGCATTTATAAGCCTAGCCAGGGTATGTTTGGCTTTCGCCACCCATTTTAAATTAATTTTGCTATGCCCTTTTCGAGGTTAGTATACTGTGCCTCTGTCTAACAGTGACACAGAAGTGATACCTGGGGTAAACCTACGATCTCCCATCCACTCATCAAGACTCCTCTTGAAGAGAGTCAATGAGGGACTCTGCCTAACCTGGACTGGGATTTTATTCCATAGTGAAGGGAGCCTCTGGGTTATGAATCTGTCCCTCCAGCATGTCCTATTTATTTCAGTGCTGAGGTTCAAGTGAGCGTGTAGCTCGATGGGATTTGGATTTTTGAGGTGCAGCATGTCCCTTATTTCCGGGTTGGACATGGCCTCTGGCACAGGTCACCTCTGAGCAGGCGGTATGCTACTGAGTAGAGCTGGAGTTTCTTTAACCGGGCAGCATATGGCATCTGTTTGAACCCGTTGATCCTCTTGGTGAGGTACTTTTGGGGTCTTTCCAGTTGCTGCAGGTGTTCGATAAGGTACATCCCAAACATTTGATTATGGGCCTGATGAGGGATGAGTCAACGCCCCTAATCTAGATGTGAATCCCTTCATGATTAGGTGGGCTATATAAAATGTTTTTCTAACCACTTTGGCCACGTGGTTGTCAAATGAGAGATTGCTATCAACTTGGGTCCCCAGGTCCCTAATTACTTCTTCTGTAATGGATTACCACCTATGTGGTAATTTGTGGCACTTTGTTTTGCCAAAGGGATGACTATACACTTTTTGGCATTTAGCTTGAGGCCATGGCTCTGGCACCAGTTGTCTGTTTCTGTGAGGCCCTTTTGGAGGATGCTTGTGTCGGCTGGAGAGTCGATTATGGCGCCCAGTTTGCAGTCATCTGCGAACTTGGTCAGCTACAGTCCTTCCGTGTTGGCCTGTACCTCCGAGAAATATATACCAAACAAGAGAGGTCCCAGGACTGAGCCTTGTGGGACACCACTTGTAACTGGTATGGAGTCTGACATGGCTCCAGCAATTCTAACCATGTGGGTTCTGTCCTTGAGCTAGTTTGCAACCCATCTAGTGACATAGGGGTTTATATTTAAGCTGGTGAGCTTATCTATAATGCCCGAGTATTTCCTTTACTTAGTATAACTCTTACTAGTACTACCTATTATAAATGAAGTCAAAACAGAGGGGGCTGTAAGTAGAAATGTTCTACTCTATTTCAGTAGCGTTAAAATCATCTGCCATAAAATCAAAAATATACTAATATATTTTACCAGTTGTAAATCAAAACCGCTGTTCAAATTCTCTGCCCTATAGTGTAATGCAATCTGTTCTAACTGGCCATTGATATGTGGACCAAAATAGCATTACCATTATCTCAGGTTAACATATATATGTGTATGTGTGTATATATATATATATATATATATATATATATATATGTATATGTATGTGTATATATATATATATATATATATATATATATATATATATATATATATATATATGTCTATCTCTCTAGATGTGTATCTGTAGAGATATCTATAGATATAGAATATTATCTGAGGCTAGAATAATGGAGGAATATACTTTAGGCAATATATAGTGAGATTCCTCCACCTGTTTTATTAGCCCTTTTAGAGTGATTACCTTTATACCAGTAAATATTTCTAGGCTTATTCTTATTGTTACATTGATCCCTTGTTTGTCACACAGTCTGGAAATAAAAAAAAAAATATTTCACTATCTTGGTAATCTTAGCTGTCAGTATTCCTTTGCTGGATTAGATGGATTTTATCCTTGTGGAAACACCACAAGGTTTTCAATACCTTCCCCTCCAGGTGTAAAACTTATAGAATTTAAATAGCATTTTCTTCTCATTTCGTATATAATTTAAATAATATTGTCTTCGTATTTCATTTAAGTCCTTGGTTTCTGGAAAGAAACATTACTTAAAGATGTGTCTGCTTTTGGCTTTTTTTTCCCTTCGTTTTCAGATAGTGATTTTCAGAAATACTGTATTGCGGAAAGTGGCAGTGCATTATATGCAATGCCCCCTTTGCAGTGCTTTTCAGTTTGGCACTTTTTTTGTCATTTGCACCATATTTTGGTCTGCTACACCTTTACTTTATATGGTCTTAACAAGTAATTCTGCATATTTGCAAGTAAATGCCAGCAACTGCTTGTATTCTGGATATGGTAATTATGCATTGTACATAATTACCTTTGAATGAATGGAACCGCATGTAATAATTATGCAGTGTGCATAACTGAATAAATGCAGACTAAATCTATATTGCTTATACAACTAGATATGATATTTGTTAATGAACCTCTACATAAAACAGTGAGTCATCCTAAAGAATGTCTTTGCCATATAAGACTTTTCAACAATTACTCAAAACAAAATATTCACTGTTGTAGACTGCAGTGGTGCAGCAATTAGCATTGCCACCTCACAGCAAGAGGTTTTCTCCGGTTCGATCCTCGACTGGGGTGCCTTCTGTGTGGAGTCTGCATGGCCTCCCTGTGGTCGCGTGGGTTTCCTCCCACATCCGAAAGACATGCTGTAGGTGGATTGGACACTCTAAATTGGCCCTAGGTGTGAGTGAGTGCATGTGTGTGCCTTCTGTGGAAGGTTGGGTGCCGGGCTGGCAACTAGACACTGTAAAACTCCACTGCCAATCTTGAGCAGACAGATGATCCACTGTAGTGACCCCTAACTGGGAAAAAGCCGAAAGAAGAAGAAGACTGCCTACCATATTTAAGCAATATGAATAATATTCTGTCATTACAATGCCAAACTCAAATTCCAGTACTAGCAAGAGGAGTGGTTTCTAGCTCCCTTTCAACTTTCTGCTTTAAAAGCCTGTCTTTGCATGGGTTTGCATGTCGTGCAGCGCAACTAAGCTAGGGTAAATTATTACTGGTGCTAGAAAGAAAGTCTGCTTTTCAAATTTTCCCTTAGATCTTGCTAGTTCTCTTCTCTCTTGCATTTAACTAGCTTATTCACCTAGCACTTCATCTGGCTTCTTGTAGCAATTATTGTAGCACACATAAGTGCTAACAGCACTAAATGTCATATAATGAAACAGCTGTAGTACTTATTAATAATGGCTATCCTTCATGGCATGTCTAAAGGTCAGTTCCCTGTGCTTTCTCCAACTAACCTGGTGAACTTGGGTATTCTCAAGCAGTGTAGCAACTGCCTCATGTACACAGACAACCCTCTCCTCTTGCCTGCCAGCACTCAGATTTGTGAGAGATGCACTTATATATCCAAACTGGAAGACATGCACTCTCCGGCCAAGACCAGAATAGCTGGTCAAAAGGAGAAGGTCAGTACATGCACCACACCACATGGAACACATAGCCCTCCAGAACACCCACCATCACAGCTCTCACATAAAAATACAAATCACACACCCACCTTCGTGGAGGCTTTCAATAGAAATCTACCCAAAAAGCAGAGACCTCCAAATCAGAAATGCACTCGACCACCAAAACACAGCACAAATCACAAGACACATAGCTCACCTGCACAGTGTGCCCCTTAACCTAAGCTCCTAAGGCAAAACAGCTTGCCCAGTACACTAAATCATAGGTGACTCGATAGTGAGGCACACTGATGTCCCTTTCACTAGGTTGAATAAGGAGAAGGTAACAGTCAGTTGTCTGTCGGGTGCCAGGATCTGATACATAACATATGCACTCAGGTCACTCCACAACAAGTACAAGTATGACTCTGTCATTGTCCATGTGGTTGTGAATGACCTGAGATGCACCTCCCTGGACTACATGAAAAGAGACATGGAGGATTCCTGGATTATGTGGCCCAGGCAGGTATGACCCTAGCCCTGAGCAGCAACCTACCGTCGCCCTGAATAATACCACAGTACAAGCAGAAAATGATTGACTTCAATAATTGGCTAAGTTTCTGGCGTCATTCTAAGGGGATACAGTATCTGTCTGCTTGGGATGACATGACTGACAGACCTTGATGCTTTCCAGAGATGGTCTGTATCTGTCACACCTAGGTTTCCAGATACTGGCTAAGCCTCTTGCCACCCCTATAGTGCCTTTTTTAGGCAGTGTTCCAAAGACCATATTACCACCGTAACAGCTATAAATAAGTGCAATCTGAGGGTCATGCTGGTCAGTGCTAGAAGTCTAAATCTTAAGATGCACTTGCTCGAAGCACTCCTCAAACAACATCGACATTTGTGCTGTAACAGATACCTGGTTTAATGCAGCAGAAAGCACCCCTGCTCTGTCAGGCTATAACTCATTCCACATCTTTTGGCCCCAGAACATGGACCAAAGCTACAAAGGCAGTGGCGTCTCAATATTCATAAAGGATATGCACACTTCCAGACTACTAGCCCATCATAAAGCATTGGAGATACTTCAGGTACAACTAACACTGGGTAAGACAGTGATTCAGTTTGTAGCCTGCTATAGTTCCCCACCATGTCCCAAGACTCTCACTCCACGTTCCTAAGCACCCTGGAAACTATTAGGGCCCAAGGTCCAACCCAACACTCAGACGTCAACTACCCCTCCATCAACTGGGAAAACTACATTCATTCATTCCAATGTACTGGACCAGCTCATTCTTACCCCCACTAGAGGAAGAAACATCCTTGACCTGGTTATTACTAACATGGGCAACCGTTGCTGCATACCTATAGTCAGTTCCTCCCTTGTTATATCTGACCACAAACTAATTACCATGGAAATCCCCATCTCACCCACACCAACCAGCAAAGGTAACCACAATGAAAAACCTCTCCAACGCTGACTTTGGGCTCCTAAAACAGAGGTGGCTAACTTCATGGCACCCATGAAAATGGAAAATAGGTGCATGACTGCTGAATCATACACCAATGCACTGTACAAACACGTACATAAATGCATGGAACTAGCCATTCCAAACAGAAAAAAAATCCTCTCCTCCAAAAAAAGGAAGCCAGAAACTGTTGCAGAAAAAGGTAAAGTCCCAAGACTGGAAAAACTCTCTTATTAGCCTCAGCAAAAAGTTGAGATTCCTCATCAAAACCTCTAAAGATAGCTATGAAGGCAGAATTACAGCAGACACTAAAAACAACCACAAAGTCTTCTACAGTTGTATCAGAATCTCCACATCAATACCCTGATTAGCTCTGAGTTACTGCACAATGGTACCTCCTATACTGAGCCAACAGATATTACCAACATACTGGCTGATAGATTCAGTGCCAACTTTACCCCCTCCCCAAAGGACCAATCACAATACCAGAAGAATGCCAGGCACCCAGCATTACTGCAGCACAGGTTAAAGCTGCATTGTCCAAGGCCAAGAATACAGCTTCCATGGGACCTGACAATATCACTGGCTGTGTTCTACATGAACTACAAAGTGAACTGGCACCCCACCTGTGTTCCCTGTTCATTCACAGCCTCACTTCAGGCTTTGTCCCTACGGAATGGCACACTGCTACGGTCATCCCTCTCCATAAAGGGGGAGCGACTGCAGACCCTTGGAATTATTGCTCTGTTAGCCTGACAAGTTTGATAGGCTATGGAACGCATCATCATGGACCTAATAAACAAAGATATAGGGAATCTCCAAACTCTGGATCCCACGCAATTTGATTTTGTGAAGGGTAGATCATGCTTGCTTAACCTGGTTGACTTATTTGAGTCAGTCACCAGAGCTGCAGATGAGGACAAGGCAGTTCATACAGCCTACCTCGATCTGGCCAAGGCCTTTGATGCCATTCCCCACTCAGGAATTATTGATAGACTCACCAAACTAGGCATCGACCCCTATATCACTAGGTGGGTTTAAAATTGGCTCACAGATAGAACCCACAGTGTGAAAGTAGCAGACTCCAAGTCAGAATGCTAACCAGTCAAGAGTGGAGTCCACAGAGATCAATTCTGGGTCATCTCCTGTTTGGCATTTACTTCTCAGATGTCCAGGCCAACACAGAGGGACTCTGGCTGACCAAGTTCACCGACGATTGCAAGCTGGGAGCCATTATTAACTCCCCAAGTGATGTAGATATCCTAAAGAAAGGCCTCACTGAGACCAACAACTGCTGTCCAAATCATGGCCTTAAACTTAATGCCAAAAAATGTGTCATCATTCCCTTTAGGAAAAACTCAGTTCCCACTAATTAACACCTTGAGGGTAGCCCACTGAGCACTGAAGGCATTATGAGAGGTCTGGGGACACAGGTTGACAGCAACCTCTCCTTCGACCACCACATTGCCACTGTGTTCAGAAAGTCATTGTATGTTTCACATCTCATTACCAAGGGTTTTGCATCCAGGAAGAAAGAGGTCATCATCCCTCTCCACTCTTCCCTCATTTGACCAATCATCGAGTATAATGCCCCATTTGGCATGTACCTCACTAGACACCTGCAACAACTGGAAAGGCCACAGAAGTACCTCACAAAGAGGATCCTAGGCCTTAAACACATGCCCTACATGGACAGACTCAAAAGAACTCCAGCTTTTCTCTGTGTCATATCATCTATTAAGAGGCAATCTCTGCTTGACTTACAAAGCCATGTCTGACCCAGCCCTGTTAGAAATGTTAATGTTACACTTAAAGAAATCCCAGTGCATCCGCACCACATGCTTCAGGGACTTCAACCTCATTACCATAGTCAGCATGCTGGAGGGACAGGTTCATAACCCAGAGACTGCCCATGCTCTGGAATAGACTTCCCATACATGTCAAGCAAAGCATCTCACTGGCCTTTTTCTGGAGAAATCTTGATGAGTGGATGGCAAATAGAGGGATCACTCCACTGGCTCTACTTGACAGAGGCACTGGCAACTAACGGCAGCATGATGCCAGGGCACTTCTATGGGCTAGGCTTGCAAAGGCTCCAGGGCTGTTGGCCTAGTACACATCTATGAACCTATATCATTAATAACATTGCTTTACTTCATATCAGTTATTACAATCATGAATTAATGATAAACTTTAATATAAATGAATCAGACAATTTACTGCCAAAAATATATGCCATTTTTCATCACAAAGATCTAATACAGTGACCTAATAAACCAATGTTTAACTGTTACATTATTCATTAAATTGCAGCTTTTAATTACTACTGGAATCTTTCAATACAACCATTGCATATAGTAAAATCCAAATGTTCTTCAGGGATAATCTCTTTTGTCTCTTTTTCCCTTTTCTTTTGTACATCACTATTTCGTTTTACACTTTCATCCACTACTTCATTGGTAAATCAGATAAACAGATCAACTGTTATGCCTTGTTTGTTCCTACTGTTTCACAATTTTCAAACTAAACTCAGTGTTATTTTATTTATTAATTTTGTGAGTATTGATTGTATCTGACCATTTGTAGGTTGCACACACAGTAACAGCAGTAAAGTAAGTTTAAAGGTATAACTAATTTTATACAGTATAGTTACATTGCATAACACTGATGTAAGAAATATGCACATATTTGCTAGAAAGTTTAAAAATAAGTGAGAACAGGAGTATACAGTGCATAATAAAGGTGTTATAGGTGAGATAAATGTGTGTTATAGACAAGATAAAAAGTAAATAATGCAAATCAGTCACTCAAGAATACCTTGTGCTATTACATACTAATAGAATGCCAACAGTGAAAGCAGACATTCAGCATTTGCAAATATTTGTTTATAAATGTGTTTACATGTCTCAGTGCAGCACTTCTGAGAAGAGATACTAGAAATTCTGTTTCTGTAAATTTTTCATCCATTCTTATTACCTCTTCCATTATTCCACTCCAAAGGTTGTTTTTGTCCACATATATCACATCAATTAGGTGTTGTTTGCCTTCCATGTTCAGCTTTACCACTGCCCTTATCTGTCCCAAGCACCTCCTTCCAAATGTCCTTGGCGATCATGTTTCAAATCACCAGTGCCCCATGTCTCATACTCCCAGTCTTATCATTCCTGCATATATTTTCTCTAAACTTTCTCTGGTCAACATTCTCCATTAATTAACTTTGCTATCCTTTTCATTTGCTGCACTTCCTAGGCTCTTCCTAATGCTTGCTGGGCCTAGTGTACTACTAAGCCCCATTCATATGTTCACAGGTACTTACTAGGCTACTGATCTGTGAGGATCTTTAGCAACTTAGCCATGTATTTCCCACTGAGTTTCTAGTTTTAGTTGTTTAATATCAAGGCACTTGCATTTTGAGGAAGTCTTTTATAACCCCAGGGGAAATAATCTTTCAGTAATTCGTGAGAAGCCTTTGTATAGTAAGTATGAACAGCTGTAAACCTGGAGCAGGTATTTACTTTTTCCTCCTGTCCATAAGAGACAAGGATATTCAGGTTGCATTTGAATAAAGTAAGAGTTATACCTAACTTCACATGAGGAGGAGTTCCAAAGAAGTGGAGGTACCTATGAGACATATCGATCCATCCAGCATGTTCTGTTTAAGTTGAAATAGAGACTGAAGTTTCTAGAGGGGTGTTCCTACCACTGTTTTATTTATGGATTTGTAAAAAGTCAGCAGGAGTGTGAGCTGTATAGGTTGTGTATACAAGGCAAAGAACTCCCCTTAGCCTGTAGGACACTGAGAAGAGAGACAGGACTTTGAGACGGTCAGAGTAGGTTTTATGACTTAGTCCCTTGATTTTCTTTGTGAGAAAAATGTATGGTCACTTGAGTTCAGTCATGTGCTTGGGCAGGTGCGTGATAAATGGGGCACTATGATCAATGACTGACCTAATGAGTGCTCTGTACTGTGGAATTATTACTTTTCTGGATAAAGTGGGATGGGTCTCTGGAGTTACGTCAATTAACGTACTCTTTCAAATTATACATTTATATCATATTTGCATTTCCTTGATGTTCATTAATATTTCTTCTTGTTAATATTTTATATTTGATAATGCATTTTCTTTTAGCACTGCATAATATAGTTTGTACTTTTGCTTTGTAACATGATTGCATACTTTACATAATATTTGTGCAATAAACTTGTGGATTGATCCTAGATTTGGATGCTATACCCTTGCTGAAAAGTTATGCTGTAAAGAAGGACTTCCTAACAAAAGTTGACACATGGTAGTCGAATGACAGCTGAATGTCTACATATGCTCCTAGGTCCCTCACTGCTCAGTTTTAAGGAGAGTGTTGTTGATATGATAGTTGTAGAGGAGGTATCTTGATTGTTGAAGGATACAATTATGTACTTTTTAGCATTTAGTTTTAAACCATAATTTTAACACCAGCTGTTTGTTTGTGAGAGCCTTTCCTGAAGGATCTTGGTGTCTTCTGGTGTGTTTGTGATGACACTGAATTTACAGTAATCACAGTCATCAGCTAACTTTGTCGATTAAAAGCCGTTAACATTTTACATGACTTTTGAGAAGTAGATGCCAGAAAGATGTGGCCATTGAACCAACATGTGGATGTGTCCTGGAGTGACAGCCCTCTTGGTGGAGATTGATCCACCCACTCTGATTTTGTAGGTTGTGTTTGTGAGCCAGTTTGCTATCCAAGGAGTAAGTTGAATGTGTTTATTAAATGTGCCTGAATGGGGGATGGTGTTGAATGCCTTTGCGTGGTCCAGATATGTGGTGTGAACAGTTCTTCCCTTGTCCATTGCTTCAGTGAACTTATTGAAGATGTCAGCCAGTATGAGTAGGCAGTATCTGCCTTTGACAAAACTGAACTGGCTTGAGCTAATATTTTGTAGTTTGCTATTGTTTGTTTAGTGATTCAATAATGATCTTTTCAGTAACCTTACAGATGATGCTGGTTTGACGTATAGGGCTAGAGCTGTCCTGATCAGGTGACACCACACCTTTGTGAAGGGGATGACTGTTACAATCCTCCACTCATTTGGTACAAACCCTGTTTGTAGGGTAATATTGAAAAAGAGTGTATGGGTGGTTTGACAGGTCATGCCTCAGGCTGACAAGTAGGCATCCTGGTATGTTATATGATCTGATAGAAGCAGTGCTGTTGGCCTGGGATAGTGCATTTAGGACTTGATCCTTGTAGATTTGGGGGAAAGGGGAAATCTGTACACTGACAAGAAGTCTGGGCAAGAGGGGGAAGAGAAGGTGAAGTTTTTGCTAAATATATATGCTAGTAGATTGGTTTTCATTTCTTCCTTTTTCTAAGCTCTTCCTATCTACCATTCCTGTTGTTACCAACACTCCCTTCTCTATTGTTCTCAGTGTCTACCTACACACATTCTATTGTTTCTTCTCTACATTCTTTATCTCATTTACACTGTTTTTCTTTTTATTTTGTTATGGTTATCCCTGCTGCCTGACAGCATCTCTTTCAAGTTCCATTGGCCCCCTTTTCCCTCACAGGGTGAGAACAAATTTTGGGAAACTATTGTCCGTGTAGTCATCTTGTTTTTTTCTGTTGTAGGCCTTAACCTCTGTTTCAGTAGCTGACGTAGACACCTGCAGATATTAAGGCCTGATATGCTTTACTGTGGGAGTGTTCACATCCACACATATACTCCATGAAGGCTTCCATGTGGATGCGCCTTAGCAGTGCCATGGACACATCCCTGACTCATATTCTCCATTCTCTGTTCCTCTCTCTTAAATAGATGCTGATATCAGTAATTAAGCTGGGATTAGCCTGCCCCTACCATGATGTCTCCTGCACCTCCAGTGCCTGAGCCTGTAGTCAAACTCTGGTCTGCTTGACAACAATTTGGGCGCCATCCCTCTACACTGAAGAACTGGGTTGGCTCTTATTTTTCTTTTTCAGCCTTTCCTTTTTAATGATTTTAAGCTTTTCTCTGATCTGTTTCTATGTGTAGTTCTCTTTTTTTCAATTGCATCCTTTGCCTGCCAGATCTCGCTAAATCCACAGACCTCTCCTGTCCTCTGCCTGTATCTTTGCTATCTGCCTTTTCAGCTCTCTCTGCTTTCTCTCACTTTGTAAAACTCATCCTATCCATAACTTCTGTGGCATCCTTCCCCTTCATCAGCTCTTCTCTCATTTACCCTTTCATAATGATAACGAGTTCTATTCATGACATCCTACTCTCCATCTCTCAAAATGAAGTTTTTCCATTTAGTGGTCCATGGTTATTATCCTGCCATATTTTTTTCTAGCCCATCTTTCATACCAGAACCACTTTTTGCATCTGGCCTGCTCATTTATTCAGTTGCCCTGTTGCTGCAAGCAGCTCCATAACTAATCCATCCAAGTCAGTTTCCTCTACAGGCTTCATGTTGTTTTACTGAAGAACTTCAGCAATCACACCTCCAAACCATGCACAGAAAACCTCATGTATCTGTCTCTCCCCTCCTCAATTAATGATAGTTCTTAATATGGAATCTTTTATGTATGATTCTAGATCTGGAAGTTTAATTCCACCCATTTCCTAAGATCTAATATGACGTGCATAGGCTATTCTGTTTCTTTTTGGATACCAAAGAAAGTTTAATAGAATTTTATTTATTTCAATAATTTTTTGTTAGGTACTATAGGAGGAATAGCTTGTGCAATGTAATTATTTTTTAGAAGTATTGTCATTTTTATTATTTATAATCTGTCTTCAAATCTCAAGAATATTTTATTCCAGCTTACTATTAACATTTTTATTTTATTGATTATGTTGCTATAATTTGTGGCTAACGTAGATTCCAAATTATCACATAGTGTTATTCCTAAATATTTTATTATGGGAACTTGTTTTCCTAGCACACGGTTTGTAGTTAAGGTAAATTCTGTCTTTTTATTTAAATGTATATAATTAGATTTTCCCTTGTTAAATCTAAGGCCAGAAATATGATAAAACCTTTCTACTATTTCATCTAGTTTTTGTACTGATTTCTCCGAGACAGATAACGTGAGTAAAATATCATCAGCAAATAACATCATTTTTTAATTGAGTTGACCATATACATCTATGCCTGATATATTAGAGTTGTGGTGTACTAATGAGGCAAATAATTCAATTCCTAAGGCAAACAGAATGGGATACATCGGACATCCCTGCTTTGTACCTTTGGTTATTTCAATAGCCTTTGAGGTAAATGGCCCAAGTTTTATATAAGCCAAATTGTTTTTATAAATATTTTTTATTAGTGTAATAAAATTAGTAGCAAATTCAAGCAATTCTGAAACCTTAAAAAGAAAATCCCAGCTCAATGAATCAAAGGCTTTTTCTATATCCAAAGCTACTATTAAAGCTTCTTGGTTGTTTCTGTTTAGAAAATCTATGAGTGTTAGAATTCTTTGTATATTGTCATGTGTGTGTCTTTTATAAATTAATCCTGTTTGATCCTCATTTATTGTGTGTGTCAATGATTTTTTAATTCTACTAACTAATATTGACATGAAGATTTTATAATCATTGTAAAGTAAAGATATTGGCCTAAAAGATTTACACTGCAAAGGGTCTTTGTTTTTTTTTAATAATGGGTATAATTAAGGAGTATCTCCATGTCCCCTCCTCCCCAAATGATATAGTTCTTAATATGGAATCTTTTATGTATGATTCTAGATCTGGAAGTTTAATTCCACCCATTTCCTAAGAAATTAGAGTTGTGTTTTGTGCAAGAATTTCATTCAAAGTTTTGTGAAACCATGATATTACTGGAGATGGAAATATCTTGTACAATTCATTCATTATTCCATCAATTCTCGGTGTTTTATTACTTTTACTTTCCTTGACTTTTTGAGTAATTTCTTTGAGAGATATTTGTTTTTGAATGTCTAACTGTAACTTTTCTGGTATCGCCTTTACCTTTACTAATTTCAGGTCAAAGTCTGATGTATTAGTTATATGTGAAGTATCATTATAATGGTCAGAGAAATAATGTTGAAATGCATCTAGTATATCATTTATATCCAAAACCTTTTTTTTTCCCTTCCTTCGTGTATAATACTTGTAATATTTTCAATCGAAATTTTTTTTAATCTTATTGCTAAATTATGCATATGTTTGGGTGATACTGCGTAGGAACTAAGTTTTAACCTTTCTACAGCTATATTAGTTTTGTAAGTTAGGATTTCATTATATCTTTTGTTTAAGTCTTCCAATGCTTTTTTATGATTATTTTGTGTGTAAGTAGATGAATTAATAGTGCGATCTGTAATTTGTTTTTGGATGTTACATAATTCTGATTTTCACTCTTTTAACTTGTTTTTATACCATGAAAGAATGTTTCCATTCAGATAGACTTTCAAGGAATCCCAAAGATGAATTACATTTATTTCAGTAGTGTAGTTTATATCTAAAAAGAATTGTACTTCTGAATCTAACCAAGGTTTAAATTGTTTTAATTTTGTAATGTAAGCTGGAATTCTTGACATAAAAAATAATTTCTTATAATCTGTATGTATTTTGAGAATTAATGAATTATGGTCTGAAAAGGGACAAGGGATTATGGAAAAATTTATTATTTTTGAATTTAGCTCTTGAGATATGAAGATTTTATCAATTCTTGTATGTGTCCCAAATCTGTAGTCGTGGTGTGAAAATAATAATTAATTGTTCTCCTTATAACTAAATGTATCAATTAGATTTAAACTTTCTTCCCGTTTCTTAAGTAGCTTCCCTATAGAACTTACACGTACATTTCTTTTGCTTGTGGTCTCTGATTTATCCAATTTACAATTAAAGTCACCTCCCAAAATCAAATTTCCTTTATATAGTCTAGTTATTAGATCCATGTCTTTTCTTATTGTCCCAACCCCAATAACTGGAAACCAATATATATTTACTAATGTCCAAAGTCTATTGTTATATTTTACTATTACTATGGCTAGGAGCCCTACTTTATCTTAATATTTGTAAATGATTTGCAGCATAGTGACATTTGTTCCATAAATTTAAGTTCTTTTGTTCCATAAATTTAAGTTCCCCTAGTCTTTTTTTCTTATATGAAGAGTGAGATAAGATCATATATTTATTAGTTTTCCAGCTGAAGGTATAATTTGTTTTGAAGTGAGTCTCTTGAAGAAATACTACTTGTACTTTATTTAATTTCATATCTCTTAATAAATTAGATCTTTTCCATTAGATCTTTTTCTTGGATTGTTTAAACCATTAGTGTTTAAGGATAAAATAGTCAAGTCCATTCTCAGTATTTAACTTTACATCATATTTGTTTTGTATTATATTTTGTAATACCTTACCAAATGTAAAATGTGTAACTATTGTGTTAATAATTCTCATTGTAGTCAATATTTTAATTTTGGTCAAATAACTTAAAATAGAGTTTAGTTCAGGCCAATAAAAAAAGAAAAAATAAAAATGCCAAAATTAATTGTATAACAAGTATATAAATATTTTTGTAAACCTTTCTAATGTACATAAAGTGAAATACACTTCCAATCTGCTAGATGAGAAGAAATCTAACAGATTGCTTACCATAACTTCCCTCATGAAAAAAGAAAGAAAAAAAAAAACTAACCCCTTTCGAGCTCCAGTACACATTTTCTCTTATCTTGGAGATTTAACAATGTTAGTTATTATTTTCCCTATATAACTATTAATAATGAATTAACATAATGTTTGGAAATGAGTATTGATTTGGTAATACAATTTAATTTTAGATTAGATTAGACTACTTTTTCAGAATATAATCATCCTATCGTGCACTACTTAAACATTCATAAAGTAAAATCTCATTTATAAACAGTAAATGTTGCTTAACATTAGTTCTCTTTAGCCTGAGAGTAGTATATATACATATTAATAGTCTCCAATATTCTGATATGGCCAATATACTAATGATTATGTCAGATAAACACTCTCCTACATACTAAAAATATATTATAACTGGGTGAAGTAGATTTAGAAATGTATCAATAAGTGAAGATACATACAAACAAGTCTACTCAGAACACTTGAATCATACCACAAAAACTATGTAGTCCATAGAATGAACCCTTAGAGTTGTGTTCACTAGAGATGATAATGTAAATATGTTTGAGTGAACAATACATGTCATAAATCTCTACGTATCACTCACATGCTTTCAATTAGAGACAAATGAAAGGATAACCAGATTCAGTTTATTTTATGTCCAGCCATGAATGTAGTTATGACAAATTAAAAGAAAAAATGAAGAAAGACAACATTAGACCATAGTGATCACTCATTGATGATGAAACAGAAGCAATTTGCCCTGATAAGTTGCCATCAGGGTGAGCAAGTTATAAACTTCTTAATAGTAATGCATAGTTATAATATCAATTCATATTATGAGAATATCATCACAGAATATTGAACAAAATGCACATAAAGACAGAGCATTACTGAAGCTGTTCTGCACAGCCACAGTTCCTTAGAACCTTTATAACGGAGTGTTTATCAAAGACTGTGTCATGCAGCAAGATACAGGAGAAGGCAGACCCCCTTTCTTTGTTATTAAATTGTTAAAAGTAATGTCACTCTAAAAAATACAAAACCTATTAAGCTGAACAGTGCCTTAAGAAATCTCTCTATCTCATATATATTTAATTAGTGTTCTACTTGAATTTCTCATCAAGAATTACAATTTACAAATCTGTCTTATTTTACTACTAGAAGCAGTAGCAAAAGCAGACCTTGAAGACATTTTCTCATGGGCCCTTTACTTTAAAGAAATAAAGATGAAATTCCAAGGTGAACTCATTTTACCAACCGTCTCACTAAGAAACTGATAAGCTTATTATTTAAACAGTTATCGATATTCAGTAAAAATAGCTGCATAATAGTCAGCTATACAACTAATGTCTGAAAGATTAAAGGTAGTTTGTTATAAATCCTTGCCTTAACCAGATGTGTAGCATATAGAATATCATTTAGGATTTGCGTTTCTTAGGAACCTTTGTCTGTAAATGTGTAATTCAAACAGTTCTTGGTAGAATGAATGGCATCTAAACTACTTTATTATGCTAATTTATGTGCAATTTTACTATAGGTTTTCCAGTACTTCCCCGTCATCAAGGCAACTCCCACAATACATCAACAGGCACTTGCAAGACTGTCTGAGATGCCAATTTTATGAGTTATAGAACCATGGCTTAAAGTTTTGCTGGGAATAAATCAACTGTTCATCATAGAAATAAGTACACATGCCCACATAATTTAGTAGTGCAGTTAAACAACTACTTGCGTTGGTGCAAGAATTTTGGCTAATTACCAGCATCTTTGCCACTTTACTGAAAGTTGAACCCCACTTACCAAACATTAGAAAGCACTAAAGGGTGAGGAGAGTAATCAATAGTTTACTACCTACTGTATTCACTATTTATTTGGTTACTACTTTAATCAATTCAATTGAACATGTCTAGGCAGTGTGAGCAGAGGAAAATAACAACACTGCACAGTACAGAGTTTACTATATTATCTAATAAAGCAATGTGCACATTATATTCAAATAAGCAGGAGTTATAAGTACAAGGTAATAAGTCCCTTTGTGGCTTCTGAAATTAGATGATTTCTGTTATCAGGTTAATGAAGTATTCAGTATAATATGTCTAAAACCTGTCTTAATTTTACTTATGTGCACAGAAGTATGTCACAACTGCAGCTGATGTGTGCATCTCGCACAAATATTTTCCTATTTACACTTGTAACACTGTAACAGATGCTTACGAAACTATTAGATGTGTCCTTTTACTGGATCACCATAGCATAGTGTATCTTATAGCCTAGGTAGGAATAATTCAGAAGTAAGAAAGGACTGTGTTTACTTCAAGTGCAACAATGTTGTCTGTAATGCTTCTAGTACTTTTTCAATTGGATGTTATTCAATGTTAATGTAAATTCTTCTTTTTTGTGTTACCTACATGAAAAACAGCTACTCTGTCACTGATTTCACACCTATTCTTATTTATTTATTTAAAAGAAGTCAGGGTTTGTAGATTTTAATAATCTGAAGACCATGTTAAATGAGCTTAAAATATACTGCTTGTGCAACTGATATCACACTACAAACACTACCTTAACAACAGACAAGCAGGGGATTCCTTCACTGACTATTTCCACCTTAAATCTTTCATAGCAGACAAGGGAAGCTCTAACTAGTGCATGAGAATATTTCAAATAACAGCATTGTCAGGACCCAGTAACTGAACTCTGTTTATAGTGACTCTGTTTTTTTCCACATTTAAAAATATGGATATCTATGTTACTTTTAAAATGGGAATTTGAAGTGTAGTGAAGTCAGTAAGCCACAGAAACTATGATTAAAAATTTTCAATTTGTATTATGCAGCAATAAGGTGAATTAAATATACTATTAATAAAAAGGGAAATGAGAAAAACATTTGTGTATATGTTGTCTCTGTTCTTCCTTTAAGCAATAACCCACACCTGGGTGTGGGTAATGCTGGATTTACCCATGGTTGGTGTGGTTTGGTCATGAGGGCGAAGCCCGAATGGCCAAACAAAGACAACCGTGGGTAAATCCAGCATTACCCACACCCAAGAGTGGGTTATTGCTATTATACAGTGACTTAAGGAAAAAAATACTTATTTTCTTAAGTAATGGCATTGTATAATGCCTCCTTGCTGCCCTTCTGCAGCTGTCCAGTATTCTGCGGCAGTTCTGATGTACTGCGCATGCGTATGTTTACGCAGTACATCAGAACTGTGTGTGGAAGCAATGGAGAAAGGAAGCTTAATGGGGGGTAGTTGTATAATTACATATAACTAATTATACTAAAGTGAAAGATAACACTTGAATCTGGTTTTCCTCACTGCCTGTGAATGAGATGTAACTATATTTTTAGAAGTCACTCTAAGTTATAAAACCATTTAACATTTTCAGACACAACCACTAGACTTGTGATGAGTATGTTGCATAAAGTATAAGTTTATGAAAAAGTATAAATGTCTCTGATTCTTTGAGAGATTTGGAAAACTGTGTAGTTTTAGAATCAGTTCTTTGTTTCTTTTTCCTTACATCAGACCAAGTATTTTTTTCTGGAGATCTTTTCAAGTTGGTGTAAACAGTCCAGTCTATTTCTTCAGGAATTGTGATGATATTATTATACTTGATGAAGGTAGAAACGTCTTCAATGTTGTTAAAGGTTCTCAAGTCATTTGAATAGAAATTTCTGATTCTAGCAGGATATACCATCTGCACTTTTATTTTATTTTGTTTGAGAAGTTTCACTAATGGCCACGTTTTTTTCCTTGTTTCTGACACTTTTGCAGAATAATCATTGTCAAATCTGATCTGACTCTGTTTATATGTTATGGGACTTTTTCTCCAGGCTGTTTTTAAAATGAGCTCTTCATCCAAGAAGGACAGGAACTTTATCACAATTGATCTTGGTGGTGCATTTGGTGAAGAGGGTATAGATTTTCCTATGGCTCTGTGAGCTCTTTCTATTCCATTTGATAATCCCTTTTAAATCAAGCACTTCAAGAAGCCAGGAATTCAAAAAGGTGATGATGTCTTCTCCCTCAGTTTTTTCTGGAAGGCCAAATATTCTTATATTAGTTCTCCTCTCTCTATTCTCTAAATCATCCACTTCATTAAGTAGCCAGTTATTTTGATGAAGTAAGAATTCTGTCTGATTTTCCTCTTCTTTGAGTCTTCCATCTATATCATTTAGTGATGTCTCCATATTAGGTAATTTACTTTGTTGTTGCTGCAGTATTTCTTTAAGTATATCTGTTTGCTTTTGGCAGTTTTCCTTAAGACTTTCCAAATTACCAGTGAAGCTATCCATTTTCAACGACAGTTCATGTAATATGGAAGACATCAGTTGTATCTCCTTCAGAGTGGTTTCTGAGTGAGAATTCTTTAAAGTGGCCATTACCAAACAGCTGTCTTGTTCTCTAGAATATTTTGACAGGAAAAACTCAATAATATTTCTTGAAATTTGGTAGAGTTGTAGTTCTTAAGTTCCTTAATATTTTTTTTCTATTTCTGGTTAATGAAAATAAATTTTTCCCTGTTTTCTAGTACTATTTTCTGGAGTTCTAAAAAATGCTGCTCATCTGTTTGCCATCTAGGCTCTGCCCCCTATTTCTACACTTTTGAAAGACAAAATTCATATTTCTGAAGTTTCTGTATAGCTTGGCTACTCTTTTTTTTGTCTGTTTATATTGCCTTTCTTTTTAAAATGTGTTTAAATAAAACTTCTGTATTTTAGACAAAAAAGTAGATCTAATTAATTGTAGTCCTCTTTTGTCTCAAGTACAGTTGAATCAAGTAAACTTTTCTCTGTCAGAATTAAATAAATCCAAAAATGCATTATTCAGAACTACATTAACAATAATCATTTGTTTCTGTATCACAGATGTTATATATAGGTAGTAAAACCAGTTAGTATTTCTTGTGACAGACATCCCCTAATTTTATTGGAAGATCTTCTCACTCAACCTCTGCTTCCACTTGAGTGTTTTAACTCAGCTAGCAAAGTCCCCTGTTCTCAGTATTGGAAGAACAATGGGAAAGTGATGATTTTAATTCATTGGCTTTAAATGTGTCCATTTTCTCCAGTCATGTGTCCAGATACTCTTCAATGGCAGTTCCTTTGTGGGTGGATAATTGCCAATCAAACAATGATACCTGATAGAGTCTCTCAGATCACATCTCATTTTGTCTTTTATTTCTAAACTGTGCATTGTCCATTTTTGCACATCATGTGGTATTACATGGCGTGTCTGATTTTAGAAATTCAAATGCACCTTCATTTTGAAAGACTCCTTGAGCTCAGAAATTTCCTCAGCAATTTATTGATGCTTCCGTGTGCCATATGTGTGCATAGCTGCTCATTCACTGGTGCTCATTAAAGACAATTCCTTCTTAGTAAATCTTGCTCACTTGATTGAATATCTTACATTTTTTGAATACATGTAAGACTCTTATAAATACCCACAGTTCCTGATAACTGAGACAGTGAAATCTGTCCTAGAAAATAATCACTTAACATTTTTTTCCCAGTTTCATTCACATAGGATTCATTGTGTCACTGGTTTCATCTTGTCGTATACTATAAATTATTCTGTCTCATAACAGAGAAACATGCAGTTCACCAAATTAAACATTGTTGGCCCTAGTATTCTCAACATTGACATGGCAGCTATAGTTTCTGTATGATCTTAGACTCTTGTAAGGAACACATGCCTAGTAAACAGCAAATTCTTTCGGGGCTGCTAGTAATCAATGATTTTATATCCAAGTATTGTTGTTTTTACTTTTTATTTAAAGAGCTAAGTAAAGGAGTTAAATACTTTTATGACTTCTCACATAGCAAAATGTGGGAATACCACTTGACGAATCACTTCATATTTTCCAGCTAATCCATGTGCATTGAAGAAAAAAAAAATCACATTTCTGGATCAACAGTTTCCAGTTTTCAAGGCAAATGTCCTTTCTGAAGCACAAGTATCCAGATTGCTGCAACTGACACATATTTCTACAAAGAATTTCAAATCTGTAGTTTCAAATACAATGACTTTTTCATATGTATTTTTTTTTATTTCTGGTAAATATTTTATCCAATTTTATACCATATCCTACAGAGAGGTTTAACAAGTAATACAAATAAACAGATGATGTGATTTAAATTCCATGAGCACTGGAATGCAAACAGAGCCATCTGGAACTTATTTGTACAGCATAACGTGAGAATCACTATAGCTAGCTCATTGGTGTTTAAATATATCAGGATATACACCCATCTCTATTGATATGCACTACTGGAATTCTCAAATACTGTATTGTGCCTCCTACCACTACATCCCGTCTTTACAGATTCATGTACATCTAAGCTGGTCTTATATAAAGTCCATGCTTTAAAGCCTGGCTGTAAGTTCTATCGCTTTTCCAGTAAGTTTGCCTTGGTAGCCTTCAATAGGCTGCTTCCATGTTCAGCTGAGCCTGCCAACTGGCTAGTTCAAGGCACCTTTACACATATATAAATTCACTTCCTGCAGTTTCTCCAGTAAAACCTCCTCATCAAACACCACCAAAATTGTACATGATCCACAAACCAAAGTTTTAGGCACCTATATTATTAAAGACTTAAAATTTGACTACAGTATCCAGCACACAATAAAAAAACACACCAACAGCTAGACTCACTCTATAAAACTAAGTCATATATGTCCAATAAAACAAGAAAGCAGATTGCTTCTACTCTCATTCTTCCCTCACGTCTATACTCTGCTCCAGTCCTATGTAATAGCCAACAACCCAACTAAACAAACTTAAACAATGTTGTAACATTTGGTGCAAATCCCCCCTAGAGTTCCCTATTGTATTGCCATCTCAGAGCTTCACTGGTTACAATTATGCCACAACCTACCCAACACCCCTTCATACATAGTTGTATCTATAAACCAAATGTCTGCTCTTCTTTAAATGATGTTATCCAACTATATCATCCCTTAAGGCCACTCAGCTCCACTGACAGACCTTCTAACTTTCTCCAAATCAAACAATACTGCTGAGAACTCTGTATACTCCCATCATGTATCTAAAATTTGGAACACAATTCCACTAGAAATAAAACAGGAGCACATCCTAATAGCATTAAAAAAAAACACTAAAATTTCCCCTTCTTGACTTGTCACTCTGTAATTGTAGACAACCGGCTAACTCTTCTACCTCCTATAATCTCTTCCTGTTATTTCTCTACTTATTTCAGCTAGACACTTCAATCCCAGCCTCCCAAGTGACCCCAATCACCTCTCTTTTTACTACACATTCTCCCAACATCTATCTGATTTTTCTATGCTCACTCATAATCCCCTGTGTAATTTCTGCAAACCCTTCCTCTCCTTCTATGGCTATTTTAATGTTTCTCATCTCAGTGTATGCAAATGATGTTTTACTCATATCATCTTGTTATTATATTATTATATCTGTAATTGTTGAAACAACATGTAACTAGGACAGTGCATATTTATATGTTTTGCATTTTTTTTTTGTATTTTTGTTTTTTATTTTGAGAAGGTCAGAAGGAGTTGCATTGTGTCTTTGTGGACTTAGAGAAAGCATATGACAGGGTCCCTAGAGAGGAGTTGTGGTATTGTATGAGGAAGTCAGGAGTGTCAGAGAAGTATGTAAGAGTGGTACAGAATATGTACGAGGGTAGTGTGATAGCGGTGAGGTCTGCGGTGGGAGTGATGGATGCATTTAAGGTGGAGGTGGGATTACATCAAGGATCAGCTCTGAGCCCTATCTTATTTGAAATGGTGATGGACAGGTTGACAGATAAGATCAGACAGGAGTCCCCATGGACTATGATGTTTGCAGATGACATTGTGATCTGTAGTGAGAGTAGGGAACAGGTGGCATAGACTCTGGAGAGGTGGAGATATGCTCTAGAGAGAAGAGGAATGAAGGTCAGCAGGACTAAGACAGAATATGTGTGTGAATGAGAGGGGGGATAGAGGAATGGTGAGGATGCAAGGAGTAGAGGTGGTGAAGGTGGATGAGTTTAAATACGTGGGATCTACAGTTCAGAGTAATGGTGAGTGTGGGAGAGAGGTGAAGAAGACAGTACAGGCAGGATGGAGTGGATGAAGAAGAGTGTCAGAAGTGATTTGTGACAGACGAGTACTAGTACGAGTGAAAGGGAAGATCTACAAGAGGGTAGAGAGACCAACTATGTTAAATGGGTTGGTGACAGTGGCAATGACAAAAAGGAAGGAGTCAGAGCTGGACGTGGCAGAGTTAAAGATGTTAAGATTTGCACTGGGTGTGACGAAGGTGGACAGGATTAGCAATAAGTATATTAGAGGGTCAGCCCAGGTTGGAAGGTTTAGAGACAAAGCCAGAGAGGCAATATTACGTTGGTTTGGACATGTGCTGAGGAGGGATGCAGAATATATTGGGAAAAAGATGCTAAGGATGAAGCTGCCAGGTATCCGGAAAAGAGGAAGGCCTAAGATAAGGTTTATGGATGTGGTGAGAGAGGACATGCAGGTGGTTGGTGTGACAGAGCAGGATGCAGGGGACAGGAAGAAATGGAAACAGGTGATCCACTGTGGCGACCCCTAATGGGAGCAGCCGAAAGAAGTTGTTTTGTATTTTTTGTATTCTTTTATAGTCAGAACATATGGAACTTTTCTCCTGGGCCTCTGCTGAAAATTGATCATGTGTCCAGTCAGACTTTTCTAGTAAACAAAAGCAATAAATAAAAATAAATAAATAAAAGCAGTCTTTCTGTTTCCTGTTTTCATTTAGTCTTATGAAGCGATATTTTTATCGTGAAAGTGCTTACCCTGTTATTATTAAATTACACTTTTAGCTTGTTTTCTGTGCTTCTAGTGTCCATTTTTTATCTTTATTTCTGTGGTACAGGTACTGCGGGGCTGCACTGAGGTATTATTATTTGATGTATTCCCTTTTGAATGAGAGGATTAGTTTGCCTTCTTAAACACTATTAAGGGCATTAAGAGCATATTGTTGTGGTGTATCATCATCTATAAGTGTCACTACATTCATAATTCTATAGAGCAATTCCCAGGGTACACAGAGTGAAGTAATCCACAGTGACAAACTTTTGATGACGGTGAGTGACTTGAAGCTGGGAGAGGCAAAAATGCTGTTTTTTATTCTAATGTTGTAAATAATGAGTGATTAATTGCTTACTTTATCATCTCTTCCTGTTTAAGATATGTTGCAACACTGTCAAGGTGGATCATTCAGGAGATGAGAATTTTAATAGGTTTGTTATTACACAGCATGGTAATAATGTTATAGCATAATATAGCTAATGTTGTAGCATAAGGAAGAAAATACTGTTGTCAAAAAAAAAAGAAACTCAAAAGCAAAAAGAAAATACTGCATTTGCAAGTAAAAAGATGTCTTCACTCACTGCATTTCCTTGAAATAACCTTCTTGCAACAAAAACTATATCTATCTATCTATGTATACATATACATATATATATATATATATATATATATATATATATATATATATATATATAGACATGCAAGATAGACACACACACGCACACACACACACATGCATATATTAGTCAGGTGTTTAATCATTATTATACCTATCTTCTTTTTTGACTAGATGTAGCCTACATATAAGAAATGAGTAATCCATTAGGTGCAAAGAATGCCATTATAACCTACGTAATGCATGACTGCATCAGAATTACAGTGAGTCATAGAATGAAGGCAGCAAGGTTGTACACCCCATGCAAGCTTTCCTGGATGTGTAATATCAGGCAAGCTAAATGCATATAAAGAGGATATGTGTAGTTAAATGTAAGTATGACTTACTGGAATATGTCCTCTCTTTCAAGGGAAGTAATATATTTATTTCAGTTTTATGGAACATATTCCTTCAGTTTCCATTAAAGCATTCTGTTTTATTTGTTGGAATGCTCACTGACACACCTGCAAATCAATGTGTGAACACTAACATTTGCATTGTTTCACATGCAGATCTAGTCAAGTATTCAGTTAGTAGTCTTCAGTAGCTTTCGTTTGTTCTCTGTGACTTCTGCAGATGTTATTTACTGATTTTTTTATTTATTGGGAATAGAACTAATACAAGGACTTTTTTTAGCCACATTCCAGAAAACATAAATACAATTTGTTCCTCAAGTTGTTCCTACAATGCATTCTAAATTATCCTAAGGTAATAGACTAATATTCAAACCCAGGTAGGTAAATTTATTAGAAATAAGTACTGTTAATGGAGGTATGGATTAAGTGCAGTGAATATTTAAACAGATATGGATATATGTGCGTGTTTTATATATATATATATATATATATATATACACACATGTGTGTGTGTGTGTGTGCATTGAATGTTCATTTAGTCAGCAACTTTCCTGTCTGTCCCATTTGGTCAACAGATCCAACTGATCGACAGTTCGACAGTGTGGGTGCAAACTGTCAATCATTTGATCTGTTGACCAGTAATACCAGGGTTGGGTAACATGCCTTTTCTCCTGTATTGTACAGTCTCAGAGTTGGTATATTTAAGTAACAGGGAGTGTTGGGAGCTCTGCCATTAAAAAAGCAATCTTCTTGATTTGCATGCTCCAAGTTATGTTCCGGTGCATGTATATTTAGCTGCCAATGGTGAGGTGTTCAGTGTTTTGTGGACGATGTAATGTAATATTTTGCAGTATCGATAAATTCATAGGAGGTTGCTAGGCTAATGGCCCTTGGGCATTTGCTGTTCTTTATTCTGCCGGAACAAAGCCAGTGCTCAGACTATGGTTAGAGACTACTAAGTGGTTCCACAAGATCTTGTTTTAAATTGTTTAGTTAGCAGCCTGGGATGTTATCTAGTCCCATAGAGGCTCGCGTTTTTGGCCTTGGAGAGCACTTGTGTTACCTGTTCCTTGAAGATACTCGGTAGACGACTGGTATAAGGAATGCTTTGGGGTATGGCCGTTGAGGACAGGGGGGTGAAGTTATTGCCAAATCTGTTGGCTGGCGGGTTGGCAGTTTCCTCAGGTTCTGTGTGTGTGTGATTCTATCCGCTATAAGTTCAGCACACAGCTGGGGATTCCCTTTTAGGTGTCGGACATAGCTAAAGAAATGCCTTATGACTGTCTTTAGCTAGGGTTGCTAATTTAGTCTCATAACTAGCTTTACAGGACTTTACAAGATATCTGATTTGCTTGTTCAAGCTGTGGAGGGTATTTTTCCTCTGTTGAGTAAGTTTCCTCGTATTCTTAGATGTCATTGTCTTTCTTTTGTTATATAATTTATTTATACTTACAGTCCACCAGGGTGGCTTGTTTTTTTGAGAGGACCTGGCTTTGTTCCTGTCAGGAACAGTCAGTACATTTGTTTAAGTGGCTGTATAGTGCATTTGTGTACTCCTCTGCATAGGAGTCATTGTTGGCTGTGTTAGCAAGGGCTTTGAAACTTTTTATACCATCGCTTAGTAGGCTATACTTTGCTTTGGTGAAATTTTTCAGTTTTCTTTTTGTTCCTGTGGGGTGTCAAGTCTCATTTTACTTCAAACAAGACAGACTTATGGTTTGACCTAACCAGGGAGGGCAACACGCAGGGGGTAGTGCAGTGACACCCCATGTTGTTGAGCACTAGGTGTTGTACATCTGAGCCCCTTGTGGGGATGCAGACCAACTGTTCCAGGACAGTTGAATTGATGAAGTCCAGGAACCTCATCGCGATTGGGTTTGTGCTCAAACCCATGTAAGTCACCCAATCAATGGAAGGATAGTTGAAATCTCCCATGGCCAAGTTGTTTGGCTGTATACTGAGGGACTCTAGCATATATGTGTGTGCATGTTATTTGTGCATATATAAGTGCAGTTCATATAATCAAATGTTCATTTAATCAAGTATGAAAGTCAGTGTTTACTTTAGTCAACTGTGCAGCTGGGTGGCTTCACAAAAGTTGGATGTACTGTCATTTCTGACCATGAAGTAGGGCATATCTATATATACATTTATTTATACATACACACACATATATATGTATTTATGTGCATGTGAATATGTATCATATGTGTGCGTGCATGTGTGTATGAATGGTGCCTGTTTAAAGACCCTACAGCCAAACTATCTACTTATGCTGTGCTGATATGGTCAATTAAAAAGGCTGTAATATCCAAGTCCACAGCTAGTGAGGTTTAGCTTTATTGGTCTGAATGTATCCATAAAGATTTAAAAAGTAGAAAGTCACGAGTATTCAGAAGCCATGTAGCTGAACCTCTATTACTGGCAGTTTAAAATATCCCACAGTGAAAACTGTAGCTTATATATCCATACATATATATATATATATATATATATATATATATATATATAGTGGATATAAAAAGTTTGCACACCCCTGCTAAAATTCCAGGTGTTTGTGATATAAAAAATGACACCACAATAAATTATTTCAAAACTTTTCCCACCTTTAATGTGACCTATAATCTGCACAATTCAATTGAAAGTCAAACAAGTCTGTTAGGGGAAAAAATATAAAAAATATACAATACGCTGGTTGCATAAGTATGCACACCCTTAAACTAACACTTTGTTGTGTGTGCGCACCCTTAAACTAATACTTTGTTGAAGCAACTTTTGATGATAAAACATTACTATGTAAAACCATAGGAAAGTGTAACAGATGAAAAAATTAAAGCTATAAAAATAAACGAATGGTGAGATCAGAAAGTAGAATGTCAAGATTTTTTTGTAGAGACTGGTAATAGATAAATTGTTAGCAAAAGGAAATCTGCCATATAAAAAGAAAAGTCACAGAATATGTTTACATTGTAAAGAAGAAGAAACTACGGAAGATGTGTTTTTGAAATGTGAAAGAGTAGAAAAAGTTATGGGGAAAACTATGTAAAGAAGATTTTTTGAAGGTATAAAAGAAATAGATAAAATAAACATATATGATTAAATATGAATATTACAAGAATAGAAGTAAGGAATATGTTAACAGAATAAATAAGTTATTTTATGTTATATGAGTTATATGGAATGAAAGAATAAATGAAATTATGTTGAATCGTAAATGGATTTTAGCAGCAATATTAAGTAAAATCAGTTAGTGGTTATGGAAAAAGGAGTGGGAGTCTAATAGGGATGAAAATTTAGCATGATTGTATAGGAAATTATGAATGTGTATAAACAGATTTTTATATTTATATATTTGTATATATGTAAATATTTTGTAAATAAGAGTTATTTTTATATAAGTAAAGGTCCCTACTTTTTTCAATAAGTGCTGTGAGATCTTTTACATCCACCTGAGCTAAGCTCAAACAGATGGGGCCTTGGTTTAAGAACTCATCTGAAGGATGGCACATTTAGGAGAGCAATGCCCCCTTATGCTGCTCTGCGGTGTCAGCATTATACATAAGGTTATAGTAAAACATGTCCCTTTAGTACCAGTTAGGTCCCCAACACCTAAAGCCCCTTGGTAGAATAGAGAATTGCATAAGTGTAATTAAAGAAGTAGGCATCTCTGGAGGAAATTTAGAATGCATTCCAGTGAGAGTAATAAGATAAGCGTAGGTATAAGCAAGCCAGGTCTGGATTTTAGACATACTTATTAGCTGAAGGTTGCTGTACATACACTAGATAATAAGAAGCCATTTTGTAAGCATTTGAAACAGTATAAATGCAAGAACACTGGCTATAACATGCAGAGTAATAAATTAATAACTGATTTGTTATTTACCTGACCTTTTCCTAAATATAATAATTATAAAAAATGATGATTACTAATTTAGATGATCAGTGCCCTAACATGTTTTGTGATACTAATTTTGAGTATACTGAAAAAAGGATAACTCTACTTCTACTGCTAGCCCAGATGTGATTAATATTTTTTTCTATTATTAAAACCATTACTCTGTGTTTATTACAACTTTTTTGAAGACCAGTGGAAACAGAATATGTACCCAGATTATAGAATGAGGCATTAGGTATTCCCTGTACCTAAGGGTGAGGATGTATCTGCTTTTGAGTTTATTGTCCATTTAGTTTAATGTGCATCTTGGGAAAGTGTTTTGAGAAAGTAGGGTTGGGAGGGTGGCCTAATGGTTAAAGTGCTTGCCTTACAAACACAAAGTGCAGGGTTTGAGTCTCACAAGGGATAATTGGCTAGGCTTACAATGGCTCACAAGGGCAGTTAGCCTAGTACTAACATATGACCATATAAGTATATATTGGACTCATTAGGTCTAAAGAAGGATGTCAATCAGCATGGTTTTACTCTGGGAAGATCTTGTCTGACAAATTTATTGCCCTTTGATCAACCATTATGTGAAGCATTAAATAATGGGATGCTGGTAGATATTATTTATTTGGATATGGATAAGGCGTTTGATACTCTTCCTCGTAAGAAAGTAATTACTATTATGATAGATAGGATATGCTAAAGAATTGGGTATGTTAGTATGGTAAGATTAGGAGATACCCTGTCTGCATCCAAAGTTCATTATTTTCCTATTCCCTTGGGGTCTGTTTTCCATCTGTAAATGGGTTGTGGTTGAATGAATATGCTGATGACTGTAATACAAGGCCAGTAATTGTATCTATTGTGGATCACATGATAATACAGAGGTATATGGATAAATTATTCCTGTGAAAAACAAATAATAACATGGAGTTTAATCTGAAAAGGACATTGTTTTAGGGTTGGGATGATTTACACTACCCTTATTCCCTGAATAATTCTATACTGAGAGGTAGTTGATATTAAAGACTTGAGAATAAAGACTGATATTAAGTTACATTTTGATTCACACCTGATGGGTGTTATCAAGAGGCACTACTATGAAATAAGAAATATTTTGAGAACTGTTGTAGTTAGGGATAGGGATATATTTCTACCAATTTATAAAGCTGTTATAAGATCTGTGATTGAATATGGTAAACATGTATGTATGTACAGGTTTTTACAGCCTAAAACACTGGAAAAGATACAGTAGTATTTTACAAAGCAGATTAAAGGTTTGAGGAGAAAGAGCTACGGTAACAGACTGAAGATTTCTTTGTTTTCAGTTAGATATGGATTACTAAGAGGTGGTTAAATTATTATGTACAAATGCAATAAATCAGAAATTTATGGGACTAGTGTGAGTATATCCAGGATGAAACATTAAAAAGGAACTAGAAAACAAGAACACACTGTAGAAATAGGTAGGTATACAACTAAATTCATGAACATTTCTTTTCATTTTAGAGCTGGTTATTGGTAGAATTCTTTGCCTCTTAGAATTAGAAAGTTGGATATATTTATTTATATTATATATAAATAAATATATATACCTAGGGTGAAACATTAAAAAGGAACTAGAATGTAGGAATAGGTAAGTATACAACTAAATTCATGAACATTTCTTTTCATTTTAGAGCTGGTTATTGGTAGAATTCTTTGCCTCTTTTTATTAGAAAGTTGGATATATTTATTTATATTATATATGTGAGTAAATACATTTATTTATTTAAACAAGGGTTAGATAGATTTCTGGGTGAAAAGGTGTTTGATACCAGATGTATTGAAGGCAAACTCGTAGAAGGTGTTTAAGGTCCCGGGTTTGTATATCACGACATTGAACATATTTAAAACTCAGACACCTTACAAATTATTTAGATATGCCTGGGGGCATGGTT
Source organism: Protopterus annectens (assembly GCF_019279795.1). NCBI lineage: Eukaryota > Metazoa > Chordata > Ceratodontiformes > Protopteridae > Protopterus > Protopterus annectens. The sequence goes on along the minus strand of NC_056726.1, from coordinate 338,788,506 downwards.
ACTTTATCTTGTATAGTTTCCTCTGTGCAATTTACCTTACCCAAACTTAAAGCAGATCAAGTTTGTGTATGTATCTTATCACAAAAGAAAAAAGATACAATTCTTACAAAAGTTATGATTTTTGCTCATGCGTTATATATTTTTTGTGTTTGGCAGTATTGTAGTTAGGTTGTTGAAACTTTCACAAGGACATAACCCTTCACATGTTTTTATTTAATTTTATACTTATCCATTTGTTGACCAGGTATCCTGACTGGACAATAGGTTTTCATGGGTAATGCACAAGCGCTGTCTGGTTACGTTACTTGCTCAGAGTAACTCAGTAGAGAAACCAAGTTTGATGAAGCAGCCTCATACAGCTCAAAGATTTAATTATTGCCATAACTGCAAGAGAGCTGTACCCTGCAACATAATTTGTAAAATATTCATTCTCATACCTCTCCTCTGTCCAGATTTTGGAAGGATGCCCCTAATATGTTCTCATAATTTTATTCCATCTCTCCTAAAATTGGAAATTATTTTGAAAGTTTTAAGCTAATTTTACAATCATTTAACACATGCTCCTTTTTTGGGGATAGCTCCCCTAATTATATTTTGCTTTTTTACTGTGACTCTAGAAATAAAAATTGAGAGGTATGCTCATTCCAAGACTGCAGATTACAAATGATTTGCATTTTTTCTGTCTGTTAATTGGCTCCTGTTTTGTCTGTCTTTCATTTCAAGACTGACCTGATTTGTGAATAGTGAAGGTAGGAGACAGCTTGCAAATTGCTCTTGCCATGCATAGCATGACCCCTCCGATTCTCTTTGGAACTGGTTCAGAAGTATGTTTACCAGTCAATGGCTGCCATCACACACTCAATCATAACTGACACTGTTTTATTCTCAGAAGTGGAAAAAATGAACAAATATCAGACTTCATGAATAAATAGCTATGCGGTTTCAGTGTCATGACCAGCAAAATCAGAACAAAAGTAAAATTAATGAAAAATAAAAACTTATTGAAACAGTCCTTTGAAGACAACTGCTTGGGAATGATACATATTTGTTTCAACAATTGCTTTTCTGGAGACTACAAAGTCTGGAGGAATGTAAAATGTTATAAATGAGCCTGCAATGTTATGATTGAAATATTCTACAGTAGTTCACTTTCAACTTTGATCCAAGATATACAACCATGTACCTGTGCATATTTACATTTTGTAAGAAAGTCTGCAGATTTATGTAAATCTCTAAAAAGTAAGGGCTCCATTGAAGCACTTTCCAGGGACCTGACTCTCTACTAAGGACAGAGCAGACCTGCTGTTTCTTTCCTTAATTTGCATAGCACTCTTTACTGATCCCACCTGTTTTCCTAGACAGTAAGTTGACCATAAAAGCCATCCCCATTCCAGTACAGTGCAAACATTTGTAATTACTGACCATACCCAAAGAGCATGCTGTTATTAACTGAGCATGTCTTATCCATCCTCACACCCAGAATGTGGGATTCCTTCCCATCTGTATTCCATAGCACATCACTGTATATTAAATTCTGGAAAAACTAAACACCCTTCTAATAAAACTAATTGTCCATCTAAGTATCAGAGCCTGTCTTGCAAATGCAAATAAGTAAATAACACAAGCCATACCATTCATAAGGGCTTTTCTTTCAAACTTCAGCAGCAAAGTGAAAGGGTTCAAGAGGAAAGTATCTTACATTGTTGACCTGTTAATAACTGACTGTATTATATACATTATAATCTATACATACATTATACATTATAAACCCCCTCAGCTAGACAAAAATTCCTAGAACTACGCAATAGAGTCAAAAAGCAAATAAAACAGGACAAATTCCAATACTACCAGTCTGCCCTAGACTCCTCACAACACAGCCCCAAATAATTCTGGTCCTCCATAAACTCCATCCTCCACCCAGGTAAAGTCAGTACCCCTCCTAACATCCCTCACTCCTCAGAAAATATTGCTACCTCATTCAACACACACTTCACCCAAACCATACTATCACTAGCTAAACAACACAACCCCCTCCTCCAACCCACACCTTCAACTAGTAATCTCCCCACTGCCTTCTCTTTTCTCCTGTACCTACCTCCAACATAAAAAAACTCTTAACTAAACTTAAACCCACCAAATTAGCAGCAGACAACCTCCCAAGTGAATACCTACAAATCGCAGCTGATGCTCTGGCCTACCCAGTATCCATCTTGATTAACCGATCTCTGTCAGATAGTTACGTTCCCACACTGTGGAAAGTATCACATATAATTCCCCTCCACAAAGGCGGACCCTCCGCAGAACTAACCATTTACCGCCCCATAGCTATTCTCTCTCCACTCTCCAAAATACTAGAGATATGCATACACTCTCAGGTCTCAGACCACCTCCTTACTAACAACCTCCTTTCCAGTACTCAGCATGGTTTCTGACCAAACCGTAGCACCACCACTGCCTTACTCTCCTTTACTAACACTATCCTTCAGCATAAAAACAATGGCTGTCTCTCCTCTGCTACTTTCCTAGACCTATCTAAAGCATTTGACATGGTCCCACACAAACAACTTATCTCTGTCCTCAGTAACCTATCCTTCTCACAATCAGTCACCAACTGGTTTCAGAGTTACCTGTCTGACCGCCAACAATCCGTTGTATGGCAGAATGACATATCTCCCCAACTACCTGTCTCCATAGGGGTTCCCCAAGGACCCATCCTTGGACCCCTACTCTTCTCTGTTTACACCAATAATCTAGCCTCTGCCACCAAACATGGCACACTCATACAATATGCAGATGACTCGACCATCATCTGCTCAGCCCAGTCCCTACCCAAACTGCAAAAAGTCACACAGGAAGCCTTTTCCTCTGTTGAAACATGGTTATCCGATGCCCAATTAATACTCAACCCAAACAAAACTAAACTACTCATCTTCCAACCCACCAAACATACTCAAAACAACTCTCACTTTAACATTACAGCAAAAGACAACACCACTATATACCCAACTGAATACACCAAATTGCTAAGAGTGGAAATAGACAATAAACTAAAATTTGACATTCACATATCCATGACCATAAAAAAAGCCCACAAAAAACTAAGAGCATTATACAGAAATAAGCAATTTCTCACCAAAGCAGCAAAGATTTCAATAGCAAATTCCCACCTTATCTCCACCCTACTTTATGCCTCTCCAATATATACCAACCTAAGGCAATGTGATCCAAACAAGCTAGAGACCTGCTACAACAAAATCGCCAAATTCGCCACAGGGGCATCCTACCGTAGTCACCACTGACTCTCACTTGCTGAACTGGACTGGCTTGAACTCCCTCACCTCCTTCTGTGGTATCAACTCTCACTCACTCACAAACTAGTAAACCATCCACTAAATGTCCCATCCCTCCAGAATCTACTCCAACCCTATCACACCACCAGACCACTAAGATCCAGCAACAAAAATCACTTGCAGATCACTAAAGCCAATAACTCTGCTGGTGAAGCACTATTCTCTTGCGCCATAGCCAAATTATGGAACTCACTCCCACCCACAATTACTTCCGTGCCATCATGCACCAACTTCAAAACTTTACTAAAAGTGCACCTAAAAGCATGCTGGCTATGCCCTTGCAACTCCCACTCTAATATCATCCACCCCATCCAACTACTACCTTTCTTTCCACTCCACTAACTACCTAGATTATAGCAAGCTCAGATGCTCATAAGCTAGTACTTATTATACAACATGAACTTCTCATTGTAACATTTGTTAATGTCTGTTATGTACTTCACAGATAAAGGTTCTAGTTGTCTACTGATGTACTACGTTCTTCATCTGTAAATATGTTGTAAGTAATTGCTATGTTAAATTGTTAATCCCTATGTAATCCAATGTAACTACTGTCTGTTTATTTTAACTGTGGAGCTTTTCTCCCCGGGACTCCACTGAAAATGGACCTACGTCCAGTCAGACACTCCCAGTCAACACATTTAAATAAAATAAAATAAAAATAAAATAAAATAATATACAATTAAGGTATTTAACATAATTTTGTTGTTTTCTTGTTACTATTTTCTTCTTAAACAGATTACATGCTCTGGAAGGTGTCATTTGTATGTCTTTCTGCTGGATGCTGTAGGGTAGTGTAGGCATTGTACATGCACATGCAGAAACAAGTGGTGAATATTGCTTGTATTTGTATTTATGTTATGACTTTTGTGTCCAGAAAATAATTTCTGTTGCATGATTTTACATTGAATAGGTGATGTGTACTGTAGAGGGTGACTGCAATACTACTGCAATGTGTTTCCATTGATCCTTTTCACTTTACATAGCCATAGTCTGTTTACAGACTTTCATTAGCAGCATTAAATAACAATGCTAAAAGTATTATACCAATTATGTGACATTCCTTCAGTCAGCTTTGTAGTGCAAAAGAATTTCACAAGACAGAGGATTATTATGATGGCACCTAATGTATTATGTGAACAGGCACACAACAGTGGTATTATTCTGATATCTGCTATAAATCACAGCATTATGGATATCTCAGTTTTTGAAGCACAACATTGTCAGCATGTCCATAATAGCCCAAGTCACGTTGAGTCCAGCAAGCAGATACTACCGTTTGCCAGATTGACTGTGTTTTGTTAAAGTGTCAGTACCTTTTCCATTAGAGAAGAGACTACCCCAGCAATATCTCTACTGCATGCATTTGTACTGCAGTTGCTTTATCCTCAGTGTACTCCTCCATGAAGCATTACTGTCTAGAAAATGACTTCAGAAGTATGACGTCATGTAAGACAATTCTCTGTGGCATGGCCATTTAAGCTCTACGTTAGAACCCTCCATCATTATTGTCCACCCTGCTGGTACTGCTAGTGATTCTACGCACCTAAGAACCTACAAGGAGGATTCTCAAAGTAAATGTAACAGATGAATTCTGAATGCATTGGTTCATGTATGAGAGATCCCTACTTGATGGGTCAACCCCTGAATCTGCAGTCTACCAGGATAGACATGCCCCTCCTCCCCTGTCAATGTCTCAGATGTACTAGCCACTAATGGAACCTGGTTCACTTTGGCCAGAGTCGGGACTTTATATCACTGTGCTACAAGGCTGGGTAAAGCCTTAGTTAATGCTGGATGGTTACTGTAGGAGGTAAACTGTCTATTAGCCATTGCTAACTTGGTAATTTTCATTACATTACTTCAGTCTGCCCATTAAGTACCATTATGTTCTTCATTCCCACTATCCTAACCTTCCACCAAACTATTTTTCCACTTGAACCATGCTGTACTGAATCTGTCTATGGGTCCCTTGTCCACCTCCTATTCTAGTAGTCCATTCCAAGGGTCTATACCCTCTCTATGACAATGCAGCTGCTGTTACAATTCTGAGTCAAGTAAATCAATATTTTTATACTACATGTTAAATAATGTAGTTACAGATTTGTGCTGTAACATTTTGATTTGCAGGAAAGTGCTGACTGTTGGCAATGAAACAAACTGGAGGGCACTGGGGACAAGTGAGATTATGTAGTCAGCATCTTGTGTCATGGCATATATCAGTCTAGTGCAGAGACATCTTCAGATAAAGGTCATGGGTAAAGTGGGGTGATGGGGCAACTGCTCCATGAACAATTTTTATGGTGAGTAATTGGTACAGTAGAAGTGTGGATTGGTCCCTCCAAGCCAGTGTGATAGCTGGTAATCATTTAAGCAGTCATAATTAATATTGTCACTTCTTAAAAGATTTAAAAGACTGCCTGCTGTGTGTATGATAACAACAAGGAGCTGCTATAGCTGCTTGCTACAGCTTCTGTGGGAAAGATAGGAAAGGTGTTCAATTCTTGCTAATTTGGGATGAGCTGATTTAAGGATTGCTCATAGTGTCAGTTATCCCAGCTGTAGCTGTGCTGCAGATTTCAGTATTATGCTACAAACAAAACAAAATGCCTTTCATACTCCCTGTATGCACATAGTGTTATCCAGAGGACAGATTTTACAATGGGCATCAGGGCTGAACTGTCCCTCAACTCTGCAAGGAGCTGATGACATCAGGATGCCCCATTCACCATCAGGAAGCACCTCATGGCTGTTTCCCTGGTCTCTGTCAGGGAAATCAACTGCTGTAGTGTGCTTCTAACTCAGACACTTCCCTTTCCACCCAGGATAGGCATGCCAGTCTTCCACTGTCAATGCCTGAGTCGGCTCCATGTTGAAATGATGGCTGTTAAAATGCTGTGTGGCAAAAAGCTGAAAAAAGACCAAAACACAGGAGAAGAGCATACCTCGAAAATCTTTCTTCTCTTTAAAACTTCTTTTTGCAGGGGTCTCCTTGCACCCCCATGTGGGGGGCAAGCCCTTCATACTTCAAGACTTATATATACCAACTCTGAGGTTACCATACCTTAGAGAAAAGGGAATATTCCAAGAAGTGGCATCTCCGATTTAGTAGTCCAATCTTTCTGCTATTCACTCTCTGACATTTCATATGGTACTGCCCAATCCACTAATGGAGCCTGGTTTACCTTCACCATAGTAAGGACTTTATCTTTGTGTGCCACAAGGTTGGCTAATGTCTTAGATAATGCTGGTTGGTTACTGAAGTATAATAGCTTGTAGGAGGTAAACTACCTATTAGCCATTGGTAATCTGGTAATTTTCAAATATTCTAGCCATGTTAACTTTCTTAAGGCCTCACAGACCAACATTTAAGCATGCATTCATGTAATAGATTAGCTTTGTCTTTAGTTTGTGTGTGTGTGTGTGTGTGTGTGTGCGCGTGTGTGTGTGTGTGTGTGTGTGTGTGTGTGTGTGTGTGTGTGCGCGTGTGTGTTTGTATCTCTGTTTTAGCTGTCAGATCAATCAATATATGGAAAGCAGACCGGTAATTTGGTCAACATAAAAGCATATTCTGTAGCTTTTCTGTTACAGCTGATCACATATACCATGTTCCCATACAGCTGGGAAGGTCCAACTGAGCAGGAATTGCCCATTTTCCACAGAGACTCAGAGAGAGAAAAGCTCCAATAAATATACAGTAAGAGTACAAAGTCATTTCATGTTCAAAGTAAAACAAGTAAATCAGAATGTACTTCTCATAAACAATACATGTCATGTAAACATAGGAAGACATTGTGTATGGTTCAGTTAAACATATTTAAGAGGATATTAAACAGAACTTAGACACTTTTTGGTTTAAGTGTCATCTAGAAGGTAGACTTTATGATTTACATTCTGATTTAATTTCAACAAAATCAGTCTATTCGCTTATCATAAGCCTAGCACTTGCTCCTAAAACCTTTCTTTTAAGTGAAGCACCCTTAAACTAACGTAAGCACTACATCCACTTACAACCCATGCTAATACCCACTTCCCTTCAAAGTCCTCTCTCTGACCCAGTTGCACATCACCCCCTTATACTATTCTGGCATGTCGAGTGGTATATTACTGACGTCCTCTCCAGTTCAGCTGGTTAATCTGGGAATCCTGAGACAATGTTACAATTGTCTCATGTACACAGACAACCCTCTCCTCCTCCCAACAAACACAAACACATGTGAGAGATGCAACTATATAGCCAAACTGGAGGCTGAACTCTCTCAACACAGGACTAGCAAGACCAGACAGGAGGAGAAGGTAACCACACACACAACAAACCCAGTCTCACATAAACCAACCACAACTGCAAACCAAACACGTAGTAACACAAAAACATACTCGGAGGCTCTAATAAAAAACTTATCAAAACAACAGAGGCTCCCAAAGCAGACATATAAGAAAACACCACCTCAAAGCTCTGCACAAACAACACATAGTACACAAAGTCAGTGTGCCAAACAATCACAGCCCTTAAGGCGAAACACCATGCCTGATACACTAGTAATAGGTGACTCTATAGTCAGACACACTGACGTTCCGCTTACCAGGCTGAACAAAGAGGGGTAACGGTGAGCTGCCTATCAGGAGCTAGGATCCGCCACATAACACAAGCACTCAGGTCACTCCAAAGCAAGTACAAATATGACTCTGTCATTGTCCATGCCGGTGTGAATGACCTGAGACGTACCTCCTTGGACTACATGAAAAGAGACATAGAGGAGCTCTCTGATTATGTAGCCCAGGCCGGTATGACCCTGACCCTGAGCAGCATCTTGCCCTCACCAAGAATGATGCCACAATACAAAGACAAGATGATCAGCTTTAATAATTGGCTCAATTACTGGTGTCATTCTAGGGGGATCCAATGTCTGTCTGCTTGGGATGACATGCTGGACAAGCCACACTGCTTCTCAAGGGATGGCTTGCACCTGTCACCACTGAGCTTCCGGATATTGGCTAAGGCTCTTGCCACCCCCATAGTGCCTTTTTTAGGCAAGGCTCAAAAGACAAACCCACCACCTTAGAAAACAATAAAGGGAAAAAACTAAGGGTAATGCTGCTCAATGCCAGAAGTCTAAATCTCAAGATGCAGGCTCTCGAAGCACTCCTTAGTATGGAGAGCATCGATGTCTGTGCAGTAACTGAAACCTGGTTCAAGGCTTCTGAGAGCACCCCAGCCCTACCAGGTTATACCTCGTATCATGCATTTCGGCCCCAAAACCTGGGCCAAACCACAAAAGGAGGGGGAGTGTCCATATTCATTAAAGACACCCACACCTCCAGGTTAGTGGCAACGCACGAAGCATCGGAGACCATCCACGTGCAATTAACCATAGGCAAAACTGCTATACAACTTGTAGCATGCTACAGACCACCCTCACAATCTCAGGAACTCCATTCAGCCTTCCTGAAGACACTGGAGGATATGAATGTCTCACCAAATACCATCATATTGGGAGACTTCAACTACCCAAACATAGACTGGGTGCATTACTCAAGCCCCAGCACCCTAGCCCAAAGGTTCCTGGAATTCATCAACTCAAATGCGATGGAACAACTAGTCACCTCCCCCACAAGGGGAAATAATATACTTGACCTTATCATCACAAACATGGGGAAAAAATGCTCAACACCGGAAGTATACCCCTCACTAGTGAGATCAGACCATAAACTAATAACCTTAGATATTCATATCCCACCTCCACCCCCAGCACAAAAGACCACAGTGAGAAACTTCTCAAAAGCCGACTTTACACTCCTTAGGACTGAAATGGTATCCTTCAAGCCCCCTGGGCCAGTGGAAACCACACCCCACACTGCTGAATCCTTCATAAATGCTTTCTACGGGCATCTCCAAGAATGCATGGATCATGCAATCGCAAATAAAACCAAGACCCTTTCCACCAAAGGCAGGCATCCTATCTGGTGGACCCCAGCCATAAACAAACTTTATAACAAGAGAAGGAAGCTACTGCAAGTCAGAGCAAAATCCCATAAAGGGAAGGCATCCTGATCAGCATGAGCAAAAACTACATTCGCTAATAAAATCATCAAAGGCCAACTTTGAGAGAAAAATCGCTAAGGACACTAAAGATAATCACAAGGCCTTCTTCAGTTATGTTAGAAACCTGGGCGGAAACCCTCAGATATGCACAGATTTAGTTCATAACGGCAAAAAATACACTGAACCCACAGATATTGCCAACATACTGGCAGACAGGTTCAGTGCAAATTTCTCCCCTCCCTCTCCCCCAAAAGTCAAAATAAATATCTCAGCTGAATGCAACCTCCCTGAAATCTCAGATGTCCAGGTGAGAGCTGCCCTCAGCAAAGCTAAAAATACAGCATCCATGGGACCTGACGGTGTCCCGGGTTGTGTGCTACGCGAACTCCTAGAGGAGCTAAACCCACACATAAGAACGCTGTTTAATCTTAGCCCTGCTACAGGATACGTCCCTGAACACTGGCATACAGCTACAGTGATCCCACTCCACAAAGGTGGCACCTCTACAGACCCTGGAAACTACCGCCCCATAAGCTTGACCAGCCTGGACTGCAAAGCTATGGATCATTATGGAACTCATAAACAAAGACATCGGGGACCTACAGACATTTGACCCTACCCAGTTCGGCTTTGTAAAAGGCAGATCCTGTCTTATAAACCTGGTGGACTTTCAGTCACTAAAGCCATCGATGAAGGCAAAGCAGTTCACACAGCCTACCTGGATCTGGCAAAAGCCTTTGAGACAATACCCCACTCAGGCATCATCGACAAGCTCAACAGCTTAAATGTAAACCCGTTTGTCACAAGATGGGTTGCAAACTGGCTAAAGGACAGAACCCACAAAGTCAGAATAGCTGGAGCTATGTCAGACTCTAAGCCAGTCACAAGCGGAGTCCCACAGGGCTCTGTCCTGGGACCCCTCTTGTTCCGCATTTATTTCTCAGCTGTGCAGGCAAACATAGGGGGGTTGTGGCTGACAAAGTTCGCAGACGACTGCAAACTAGGCGCCATAGTCGACACACCAGCTGACACATGCATCTTCCAGAAGGGCCTCACAGAAACAGACGACTGGTGCCAGAGTCATGGCCTTAAACTAAATGCCAAAAAATGTATAGTCATCCCCTTTGGAAAAAAACAAAGTACCCACAAATTACCACATAGGTGGTAATCCATTAAGTATGGAAAAAGTAATCAGAGACCTGGGGACCCAAGTTGACAGTGACCTCTCATTTGACACCCACGTCGCCAAAGTGGTTAGAAAGACCTTCTACCTTGCCCACCTTATCATGAAGGGATTCACATCCAGATCAAAGGATGTCATTGTACCCTTATATTCCTCCCTTATCAGGCCTATGATTGAGTACAATGCCCCATTTGGTATGTACCTCACCCGGCACCTGCAGCAGCTGGAGAGACCCCAAAAGTACCTTACCAAGAGGATCAAGGGTCTCCAGCATATGTCATATGCTGCCAGACTGAAAAAGCTCCAGCTCTACTCAGTAGCATACCGCCTGCTCAGAGGTGATCTGTGCCTTACGTACAAGGCCATGTCCAATTCAGAATTAATGGACATGCTCCACCTCAAAAAATCCAAATCCATTAGAGCCACGAGAGCTAAAGATCTAAACCTCAGCACAAATATGAATAGGACATGCTGGAGGGATAGATTCATAACCCAGAGGCTTCCCACACTCTGGAACAGGATACCTGTCCATGTTAGGCAGAGCCTCTCACTGACTCTCTTCAAGAGAAATCTGGATGAATGGATGGGTGATCGTAGGTTTACCCCGGGGGTCATCTCTGTGTCATTGCTAGATAGAGGCACAGTAAACTAAATTTAATTTAAATTGTACACTTTTGTATCATTCCATGGGGTGGCGAAAGCCACATACACTTTGGCTAGGCTTATAAATACCCTAGGGCAGATAGCCTAGTACTAAACTATGAAACTATGACAGGGACTTGGTACAGGGACAGTAAAGAAGTGGAGCTAAAAGCGATGTAGTGTGCTAGTGATGGCTTAAATTCATTGGGAGGTGGATCTAAAAAGGTAAGTGCTTTAGGGGAAAAATGGTAGGGGGTGGATGGTGATAGCTTTACTGGGAATGGGAGGATTAGGAGGCAAGCAAGTGACAGAAGAGAGGGAGAATAAAGTTAATCTTTAAGGCTAGACGTAAACTACAACATTGAACCAATGGCTTTATCTATTTTATCACTTGGGGGCAGTGCTTGAAGAAGAAAACAAGATAAACAAATGCTGTTTATTTATTTGTATTGTGAGGAGAACAGTCTTCAAATATGCTGAGTATATGAGCAGGCTGACAGGTACATAGCTGTACAGTCTTTTCTGAGTGATATCCGTGCTATGTACATTTTCCCTTACCTTCATTGTTTACATCTGTTAAAATCTAAGGGCAGATTTTCACTGCCAAAGATGCCAGCTATCAGCCAAATCTGCAGTATAGCAAAAATATCAGTGCTAAAATGGAAAATCCACCCTTGCACCATCAGCAGTATGCTGCAGATATTGTCATATTAATACATAGGATCATGGCAAGTTACTAGGCTAATGGCCCTAGGGCCCTTACAAGCCTAGCCAAGTTCTACCCTTATTTCCATGATCAGCACCTAATGCCCATGTCCAAGAGGGACATAGGTGGAACCCCTGTAGCGAATTTACAGTTACCCATCCAATTGTCCAGATTGCATTTGAAGAGGGCCAATGAAGTGCTCTATTTGACATGAAGTGATAGCCTGTTCCAAAATTGTGCTAACCTCTGGGAAACAAATCTGTCCCTCCAGCAGATTCTATTAATGCCATATACCAGGTTAAGATCTTAGACTGAGTAACCAGTGTACCTTTTAACTTGAAGATATGCAGTATTTCCAGTAAAGCAGGGTCTGAGATTGCCTTATATGCAAGGCAGAGATCGCCACTGAGTAGTGTGTATGAAACAGAATAAAGTGACAGTGACTTCCTATGATCCACATAGAACAGATGTTGAGGACCTTGAATTTTCCTTGTGAGGAACTTTTGTGGTCTCTCAATTACTGCTGGTGCTTGGAAAGGTACATACCAAAAGGGACATTGTACTCAATGATTGGCCTGATAAGGGAAGAGTACAGAGAGGTTATAACTTTTTTCTTGAGACAATGCCCTTACTTATGAGATGAGCAGTTTAGAATGCCCTTCTTACCACTGTGGAGAAACAATGATCAAAGGTAAGATTACTGTCAACCTGTGTGCCCAGGTCTCTCACCACTGAGTGTGTACTTAGGGTGTTGATATTGATGTGGTAGTTAGCAGGAACATTGCTCTTACTGAAAGGAATGCTAATACATTTTTTTTGCATTGGGTTTAAGTCCATGTCTTTGGCACCAATCATTTGGTTGTGCAAGACCCGCTTGCAAGATATTGACATCATTTGGAGATTCTATGACCACTCCCAGTTTGTAGTCATCAGCAAACTTTGTCAGCCACAGACCTTTAGTTTTTGCTTGAACTTCAGAGAAATAGATTCCAAACAGTAGAGGTCCCAGGACTGATCCCTGTGGAACACCACTGGTTACAGTTCTGCTGTTGGAGGTGGATTCCCCTATTTTGACTATATGTGTTCTATCAGTGAGACAGTTAGAGACCCCTCTAATGATATAAGTATTGATACCTAGCTGGGTGAGTTTGTCAATGATGCCTGAGTGTGGATAGTGTCAAAAGCCTTGGTCAAGCCTAGGTAGGCTGTATGCACAGATTTCCCCTCATCCAGGGCCCTGGTGACTGTCTAGAAGAAGTCTACCAGGTTTAACAGGCATGTTATCCCTTTGACAAATCCAAACTAAGTAGGGTCAAGTGTTTGTAGATTAGCTATATCTTTGTTGAAAAGGTCAATGATGATTTGCTGCTGATAAAGCTAGTCAGTCTAATAGGTCTATAATCTCATGGTCAGTGGAATCACCTTTCTGCAAGGAAATAATGGTGGCCATTTTCCATTCAGCTGGAATGAAGTCAGTGCTTAGACTATAATTGAAAAGAGTACCCAATGGTGTTGCCAGTTCTTGTTAGAGCCCATATAGGATGCAGCCAAGGATGTTATCAGGTCCCATAGATGCTGTGTTTTGGGGCTTAGAGAGGGCATTTACAACCTGGTCTTATAGATACAAGGTGGGGAGGGGGCAGGTGGTAAGGATGTCATGGGGGTACATGTGACAAAGACAGGGTTGTGAAGTTTTCACAGAATCTGTCAGCCAACAGGCAAACTATGCCCACAGGCTCAGTATATGTGGTATCATTAACTACCAGTTCTGAACAAATCTGGGCCTTTCCTTTTAGGTTACCGATGTAACTAAAGAGCAGCTTATACTTCTCCCTGCTTGAGGAAATAAGTTTGGATTCATAGTTTACTTTGGAGGACTTCACAAGAAGTCTTATTTGCTTGTTTAAACTGAGGAGGGAGTGTTTCCAGTTTAAGGCTTGCTCCCTATACTCTTAGTCAGCTATTTCTTCCTCTCATTATAAAGCCTGTTAATGGCAGGTGTCCACCAGGCAGGTTTGCTCTTCCTTGAGGAGCTTGTTTTGGTCCTGTCAGGTATGGGTGGGTTAGTGCAGTTATACAGGTGTTTTATAAAGCATTGGTGTAGAAATTGGCATAGTTGCCAATTCCATGGGGGGGCAGTGAAGCTATTGATACCATCCTATAAGAGGTTATAATCTCCTTTGGAGACATTTTTTAGTTTAGTTACTGCTGGGGTGTGTGAGTGTGATACTTACTTAAAATTAAACTGATTTGTGGTCAGATCTCACTGGGGAAGGCCTCAGTGATACAGTTGTCCCCCATAAAGGTAAGCACCAGAATAGAGTGACAGTGAGTTAAGATGATCCACATAGGACAGATGGCTTCAGTTTCTGGTCTGAACGTATGGAAGGAGGTGCAACCCAGTATGGCTGCGGTGCTCTCCACAGCCTTGAACCAGGTCTCCATGACTGCACAAATGTCTTTGTCTTCCATGGTGAAGACTGCTTCCATTGAGTGTAGTTTCATTTTAAGACTCCTTGCATTTAGCAGCATAACCTTGAGGTTGTTTTTAGATTAATCTTTTACATTGTGAATTTTGTGCTTCAGACACTGCCTAAAAAGGCACTATGAGGGGTGGCAAGAGCCTTAGCCAGTAGCCGAAATCCCAGGGGTGACAGATGAAGACCATCTCTGGCAAAGCATCAAGGTCTGTTGATCATGTCATCCCAGGCTGACATATACTTGATCCCCTTAGAAGGACACCAGAAACTAAGCCAATTATTGAAGTCAATCATTTTCTCTCTGTATTGAGGCATCATCTTAGGTGAAGGTAAAATTCTGCTTAAGGCTAGGAACATACCTGCCTGAGACACGTAATCCACGAGCTTAGTCATGTCTCTCTTCATATAGTCCTGAGAGGTATGTCTCGAGTCATTCACACCAGCGTGGACTATGACAGAGTCATAACAGTACCTGTTGTTGAGAGACTTGAGAGCGTGTGTGATATGGTGGATTATAGCACCTGACAGACGGAGATCCAGTATCTGAGAATTTGATTACCTGTAGCATTAAGTTAGTGTTCTAGAGTATATGGTACCCCCAGGGTTGGAGGGTGTAGGAAATATATGTTTGTTGAATTCATGCAGTTTGTGCATATATGTGTGTATCTTAGCTTTGGCTTTCATTAAGAATTTGCATCTAGTTGGCAAGCAATGAGCAGTGTATGTATACAGGGAATGTGATGGAAGAAAGAAATTTAACAACATTAATTTTATGGTTCTTTATACAAATGAAATTCCATTTTCAAGAGATGAAATATGGTATTATATCCATGATTTTTAGGATTTGTGATGATCCACAAAGAGAATTCACTGAAAGCCACTTCCACTAAATGCAAAAAATACACTGCCTCACAGACCTTAGTTTGCATCTACTCTCGGACTGGAATACTGTCTGTGATGAGTCTACCTTTCTTCATTGCTATCATGTGGGTTGTGCACTAGCTTCCAAGTATCAGTGGCATGCCGACAGGCAAATTACTCATAGGTTTGTGTCTGTGTCTGTCTGTCTCTATCTGGTGGATGGGTGTGCCTTGCAATGTACTGGTGTCCAGAACAAGATTAGTTCTTTGTCTTTTCCCTTTTGCTTGCAGGAGTAGCCCCCCGCACCCCATACACACACATACATGCACACACGCACGCATCACAGATAGGATAAAGCAGATGTCAGAAATTAATTAATGAATAAAACAGAATGATCATTCATTTGTAGGATCATAGGAGGTTACTAGGCTGCTGGCCCTGAAGCCCTTATAAGCCCAGCCAAGAGTTTAGACCATGTTTAGACAAGTCAGCACCCAGAGCCCCTGTCCAGCAGGGACACAGGTGGAATCCCAGGAATGTATTTTTTGTTTTCTATCCAGTTATCCAGGTTGCACTTAAAAAGGGATAATGAGGTCTGCTTGACATGGAGAGGGAGTCTGTTCTACAGATGGGGGAGTCTCTGGGACACAAATCTGTCTCACCAAGTCCTATTGATATCACAGACCAGGTTGAGGTTGCGCATATGGGTTGCTCGAGTGGAGCTTGACTTGTAGACATGCAGCAGTCCCATCAAGGCGGGGTCTGAGATTGCTTTGTATGCCAGACAGAGGTCACCTGTGAGGAGTCTGTATGAAACTGAGTAGGGGGACAGGGCTTTTAGCCTATCTGTGTTGGGTAGGTGTTTGAGGCCCTGGATTTTCCTGGTGAGGAACCTCTGTGGTCTCCCCAGCTGCTGCATGTGCTTTGCGAGCTACATGCCGAAGGGGGCATTGTACTCAATAATTGGCCTTATAAGAGAAGAGTACAGGGATTTTATGACGTCTTTGTCCCTGGATGAGATAACCTTACTTATGAGGTGGGCCATGTAGAAAGCTTTCTGTACAATGGAAGCAACATGGTGGTCAAAAGTCAGGTTGCTATCAACCTGGGTGCCCAAATCCCTCACTACTGATTGTGTACTTAGGATATTGTTATTAATGTGATAATATATGGGGACATCACTCTCCCCAAAGGGGATGATGATGCATTTTTTGGCATTCAGCTTGAGGCCATGTTTCTGACACCAGTCATTTGTTTGGGTGCAACTCTCTTGGGGGACATAGACATCACTTGGGGAATTGATGACTGCGCCCAGCTTGCAGTCATCTGCAAACTTGGTCAGCCATAGCCCACTGGTTATGGCCTGCACCCCAGAGAAGTATATCCCAAATAACAGAGGCTCCAAGACTGATCCTGGGGTATGCCACTCGTTACAGTTATACTGCTTGAAGTGGCTTCTTTAATTAGGTGGGTTTTATCAGTGAGCCAGTATGCTTCCCATCTAGTAACATATGGATTGATGCTTAGTTGAGAGAGTTTATCTACTATGCTTGAATGGGGAATAGTGTCGAAGGCTTTGGCCAGGTCAAGGTAGGCGGTGTGCACCATTTTCCCCTCGTCCATGGCTTTGGTGACTGTCTCAAAGAAGTTGTCCAGATTTAACAAACATGACCTCCCTTTGATAAAGCCAAACTGTGTGGGCTCGAGAGTTTGTAGATTGCCAATGTCCCTCTTAATGAGGTCCATGATATTCCGTTCCATGGCCTTGCAGATCAGGCTAGTTAGGCTGACTGAGTGTATAATTTCCTGGATTGATGGATGCTCCACCTTTGTGTAAAGGGATGACAGTGGCTGTCCTCCACTTGGCTGGGACAAGTACGGTTCTCAGGCTTTGGTTGAATAGAGTGCCTAATGGTGCTGCAAGTTCATGCCTAAGTTCATGTAGGATGCAGCCAGGGATGTTATCAGGTCCCATGGAGGCTGTATTTTTTTACTTTTGAGAGGGCAGTGATGACCTGTGCCTTAGAGATAAGGGGTGGGGGGCAGGTACTAGGGATGTCCTAATTTACTGATGGGGGGGTCAAAGGGGAGAAATTTTCACTGAATTTGTCAGCCAGTAGATTGGCTATATCTACAGCATTTGTGTATGTGGTGTCCTTGACCACCAGTTCTGAATAGATCTGGGTGCTTCCTTTGAGATTGCGGACATATATGAAGAAGACTTTAAGATTATCTCTAGTAGATGTGGCCAATTTGGACTCAAAGTTGGCTTTAGAGGATGCCACTTGTGCTCTTATTTGCTTGTTCAGCTCCTTCTTGGTCCTGGACAGCAATTTTTTTCCTTTTGTTATATAGTTTATTTATTGCAGATGTCCACCAGACAGATTTACTCTTCCTTGCGGAGGATGATTTTGTCCTGTCGGGTATTCCTGATTCCATACATCTATATAAATGCTCGTATAGCACTTTGGGGTAGATTTGTACATCGGTGCCAGTTCCTACAGTTTGAGAGGGGGCTATGAAGCTGTTTATACCATCCGTCAGGAGGTTGTAATCAGCTTTGGAGAAGTTTTTTTGTTTGACCCTTGCTATAGGGGGGTCAGGGGAGATGGTAACTTTGAAAGTGACCACTTTATGGTCGGATCTTACCAGGGAGGATGATACTATAGGGGTGCTACAGTGATTACTCATGTTGGTTAATACCAAGTCCAAGATGTTATCACCTCTTGTGGGTTTATCAACTAGTTGTTCCAAAGCATTTGTATTGATAAAATCGAGGAATCTGTGGGCATTTGTGTGCTGGCATGAGTAGTTTTTCCAATCTATGGTTGGGTGATTAAAGTCACCCAGGATCAGTATAAAAGGTTGAATCTTGATAGATTTGAAGAGGTCCAGATATGTGGAGTGAGCATCTTGAGTCAAATTTGGAGGCCTGTAGCTAGCTATAATTTGAATAGGGGTCTTGTAAACAGTTAACTGCACCTGGAGTGTCTCCTGTGCATCATCCTGTTTGACCAGCTTGGAGGTGTGTGTGTGTGTCTTTAATGTATATTGAATCTCCACCTCTTTTGGCTTTGCTGACCACATTTTGGGGTCTGAATGTTTGATAGGATGAGTAACCAGGTAAGGCTGGGGTGCTCTCCGCAGCTTTGAACCAGGTTTCTGTGACTGCACAAATGTCAGCATCTTCCAGAGTTAAGAATGCTTGCAATGAGTGCAGTTTTATGTTTAGACTCCTAGTATTTAGCAACATGACCTTTAATTTGCGTTTTGTTGAAATTGTTATGTTGGTAGTATCGACCTCATGACTTTTCCTAAAAAAGGCACTATGGGGGAGGCAAGCACCTTTGCCATAAGCCTGAAGCCCAAGTGAGACAGATGCAGGCCATCTCTAGCAAAGCATCGTGGTCTGTTGATCATATCTTCCCAGGCTGTTAGGCACTGGATCCAGTAATTTATACAGACATTACTGAAATGTAGTTTCAACAAAATAGGTCCTGCATAGAGTTTTGTGAGACTCCAAACTCTGCTATTATTCACTATCCAGTTTGTTGTTGATTTTTATTTGCCATATGTAGTCTGTTGTCTATATTGTTGCCCAGTTTAATAAGAAGTAGTTTACTTATAAGTTCTTGATATTCTTAATTAGGAAGGCATGATCTGGTGTATTAAAAAAATCTTTGCTAAGATAGATAGATAATGCCCTTCTTTGTCCTGATCTTGATAAGGAGTTTTGCAAAAATCAGAGAGAGTAGTCATGACCTATGCATATTTTAAGGGTCAGGTCAGTTTCGATAAACTTTTCTTGATAAATAAGTATTTTTTTGTTGCTTTTATCATCTGAATACCTAGCGACTGTATCTCGCCTGCCTTGCTGTTACACTGCAACTGTTTTTTTCTGAATTTAACTTAATTTTGCACTTATAATCTCTGTTTGTTACTTATAAACTGTATTGTAGCATTTCTTCTGTGTTAGCTGTAAAAGATGGTTAATAGCATTTATAAGTGTTTGCTGTACCTGCCTGTTCTTTGAAAAAAAAAAAAAAAAAAAAAAAAATCTTTTGTTTTTCCTGCTTTACTGGGTTAGATTAGTCCAGTTTCAGAGTTTGCTGATTCCTGGGCTTTGTTTGTGGTTCCTGTGTACTGTTTCCTTGCCTTATTTGGTGGAAAGGAAGTTACCTTGCTTACCAGTGAGAGGGGGAAGCATTGAGCTGCCTTTTGGTCCAGTTTTGTGAGGTTTCAGACAGTAACTAGTAGTTTATTGGTCATTTGGGGCCAGTTTCTAGCTTTTTCCAGCCCCCTGGTATAAAACATGCTAAACGCGCATTAGCGCGATTTAGCGCGGAGTTGCCACAGTTGCACACTAGGGCAGCGCAAGTTAGCAAAGTTGAAACTATTTGGCCCATCTAAATTCCACTCTTCAAATTTTCCCTTAAAACTACCTTCCTTGAACTATACTACTGATCTAACCTGCGTATCCTATAACTAAAAAGATCATCTCTACTTGACTCCAAGTAGACTATACTCTATCTGTAAAACCTAGCACTTGCTCCTACAGTACTTATCACCTTGATACAGCACTCTAGGTATAGTTAGTACCCCAAAAAGGCAAACCCCATTTCTTGCTCACCCACATCCCCCAAAAACTCTTTTAAAAGTGTTTTTGTCTATTCCCTTCTAGCATGTCGAGGGATCAGTTGCTAGTGTCCTCTCCTACTCAGCTGGTGAACCTGGGAATATTGAGGCAATGTTACAACTGCCTCATGTACACAGACAACCCTCTCCTCCTCCCACAAAACACAAATACATGCGAGAGATGCACTTATGCCAAACTGGAGGCTGAGCTCTCTCAACACAGGACTGGCAAGACCAGACAGGATGAGAAGGTCACCACATACACTATAGACCCAGTCTCACATAGTACCATCACAACCTCAAATCATACACATATACACACAAAGACATACTCGGAGGCTCTGATCAAAAGCTACCAAAACAGCAGAGGCCACCAAAGCAGACACGCAAACAACTACCACCTCAAAACACAACACCTGCAACACATAGACCTCATAGTCAGAGTGTCAAACAGTCACAGCCCTTAAGGCCAAACACAATGCCAGACACACTAGTCATTGGTGACTCCATAGTCAGACACACTGGCGAACCGCTCACCAGACTGAGTAAGGAGAAGGTCACAGTAAGCTGCTTGTCGGGTGCTAGAATCCGCCACATAACACATGCACTCAGGTCTCTCAACAGCAGGTACAAGTACGATTCAATCATTGTCCACGCTGGTGTTAATGACCTGAGGCACCTCCTTGGACTACATGAAAAGAGACATAGAGGAGCTCTCTGATTATGTAGCCCAAGCAGGTGTGACCCTGACCTTGAGCAGTATCCTACCTTCACGAGAATGATGCCACAATACAGAGATAAGATGGTCAGCTTTAACAATTGGCTTAACTTCTGGTGTCATTCAAAGGGGATCCAATGTCTGTCTGCCTGGGATGACATGCTGGACAAGCCACGCTGCTTCAAGGGGCGGCTTGCACTTGTCACCCTGGGATTCAGATTCTGGCAAAGGCTCTTGCCACCCCCATAGTGCCTTTTTTAGGCAAGGCTCAAATTCTAAACCTACCACCCTAGAACAAAATAAAGAAAAAAAACTAAGGGTAATGCTGCTCAATGCCAGAAGTCTCAACCTCAAGATGCACGCACTCGAGGCCCTTCTCAGTATGGAGAACATCGATGTCTGTGCTGTGACAGAAACCTGGTTCAAGGCTCCTGAGAGCACCCCAGCACTATCAGGTTTTACCTCATATCATGCGTTCCGCCCCAAAACCCGGACAACACCAAGAAGAAAGGAGGAGGGTATCCATATTCATCAAGGACACCCACACCTCAAGATTGGTGGCATCGCACGATGCATCGGAAACCATCCAGGTGCAGTTAACCATAGGCAAGACTGCTCTGCAAATTGTAGCATGTTACAGGCCACCCTCGCAAACTCAGGAATCTCATATGGCCTTCCTGAAAACACTGGAGGGGATAAATGTATCTCCAACCACCATCATACTAGGTGACTTCAACTACCCAAATATAGACTGGGAACACTACTCAAGCCCAAACACTCTAGCCCAAAAGTTCCTGGAATTCATAAACTCAAATGCCATGGAACAACTAGTGACCATCCCCACAAGAGGAGAGAACATACTTGATCTTATCATCACAAACATGGGAGCACAATGTTCAGTGCCAGAAGTATACCCCTCACTGGTGAGATCTGATCACAAACTAATCTCGCTGGAGGTCCTCATCCGCCCCACGCGAAATGAAAAAGACCACAGTAAAGAATTTCTCGAAAGCCGACTTCACACTCCTAAAGACTAGTGTGGTCTCCTTTAAGGCCCCTGAGCCAGCGGTTAACATTACTCAAACCGAGAATCACTGACAAATGCCTTCTACCAGCACCTGCACGGCTGCATGGATCAGGCAATCCCAAGCAAAACAAAGACCCTTTGTACCAAAGGCAAGCCTCCAGTTTGGTGGACCCCAGCCATAAACAAACTCTACAACAAAAGGAGAAAGCTACTACAAGATAGAGCAAAATCCTTAAAAGGTAAGACACCGCTGATCACTATAAGTAAAAGCTGAGAGCTCTCATAAAATCATCCAAAGCTAATTTTGAGAGAAAAATAGCTAAGGTCTCTAAAGACAACCATAAGGCATTCTTTAGCTATGTCAGAAACCTAGGAGGAAACTCCCAGATATGCTCAGAATTAGTTCATAATGATGTGAAGATTACTGATCCTACAGACATTGCCAACATACTGGCTGACAGGTTCAGTGCAAACTTCTCCCCTCCCCTAAAGGAGAGATATCTATACCAAATGATTGTAGCCCCCAAACATCTCTAACGCTCAGGTGAGAACTGCTCACCAAGGCAAAGAACACAGCATCCATGGGACCTGATGGTGTCCCGGCTGTGTGCTCCATGAACTCAACGAGGAATTAAATCCACAGTTAGGACAGCTGTTTAATCTTAGTCTCGCCTCGGATACGCACTCCAGGAATGGCGCAGCGACTGTGGTCCCACTCCACAAAGGCGCTTCCACCGACCCTGGAAATTACCGCCCATTAGCTTGACAAGCCTTATCTGCAAAGCCATGGAGAGGATCATAATGGATCTCATAAATAAAGACATAGGAATTTGCAGACTTTGGATTCAACCCAGTTTGGCTTTGTCAAAGGCAGATCATGCCTTCTAAACTTGGTCGACTTTTTCGAAACAGTCACCAAGGCCATTGATGAGGGAAAGGCAGTCCATACAGCCTACATAGACCTGGCGAAGGCTTTCGATACAATACCCCACTCGGGTATCATTGAAAAACTCATCAACTTAAATGTAAACCCATACATTACAAGATGGGTTGCAAACTGGCTGAGCGACAGAACACACAGGGTCAGGGTTGCTGGTGCCATGTCAGACTCAAAGCCTGGTGTCCCACAGGGCTCAGTCCTGGGCCCACTCTTGTTTGGCATCTACTTTTCTGAAGTACAAGCAAACACAGGAGGGTTATGGCTGACAAAGTTTGCAGATGACTGCAAACTGGGTGCCGTAGTTGAAAACACATCCGACACAGATATCCTCCAGAAGGGTCTCACAGAAACGGATAACTGGTGCCAGAGCCATGGCCTTAAGTTAAATGCCAAGAAATGCATAGTCATACCCTTCGGGAAAAATAAGGTCACCCCTAGCTACCAAATAGGTGGCAATCCCTGAACACAGAAGAAGTTATTAGGGACCTAGGAACCCAGGTTGACAGTAGCCTTTCATTCGACAGTCATATTGCTAAAGTGGTTAGGAAGACCTTCTACATTGCCCACCTTATCATGAAGGGATTCACATCCAGATCAAGGGAAGTCATGGTCCCCTATACTCATCACTCATCAGACCAATGATTGAGTACAATGCCCCATTCGGAATGTACCTGACCCGACACTTGCAGCAGCTGGAGAGGCCACAAAGTTCCTCACCAAAAGGATAAAGGGTCTCAAAATCTGTCTTATGCTGCCCGACTGAAAGAACTCCAGTTATATTCAGTTGCGTACCGCTTGCTCAGAGGGACCTATGCCTGACATACAAGGCAATGTCAAACCCAGACCTGATGAACATGCTTCATCTCAAAAATCTAGATCCCTCAGAGCCACAAGGGCGGAGACTTAAACCTAGACACGGTTATTAATAGGACGTGCTGGAGGGATAGATTCATCACCCAAAGACTCCCTATGCTGTGGAACAAAATCCCGGTTTATGTGAGGCAAAGCACCTCGCTGGCCTTGTTTAAGAGAAATCTTGACCAATGGATGGGAGATCGCAGATACACCCCAGGGGTTACCTCAGTGTCACTGCTAGACAGAGGCACAGCTAAATAATGGGCATAGTTTCTCCTACCTAAAGGGGAGGCGTAAGCCACAAAACTATGGGCTAGGCTTATAAATGCCCTCGGGCAGATAGCCTAGTATGAACCTATGAACCTATGAACCTATAGGTAGATAGATAAACCATAAGACTGTTTCTTGGTAGTTCCAATGTACGATTTCCTTGCATCTTGGCCTACATTGCCAGTAGACAGGTAGCTTTGAACTGATTCTGCTTTCGTTTTGGTCCATTTCTGTCTATAGCTGTTTTCAAGGATGCAGAAAACAGGTTGAGTGTGAATTCCTTTAATAAGTCTTGATGACTTATTTGAGGATATTTTGTAAAAGTAAGCTAATATTTCCTCAGCACCAACTAATAAAATGCATTATCCTTCCTTGATTCACTTTTCAGTACTATATTTATCCAATTCCATATTTATATCCTGTTAAGAAGTAGACATAAGGCATAGACAAATTTATAAACAGTGGTTACATTTTGTTTTGTCCTAGTTTTGTAGCAATCACTCGCTCTGAAGCTGATTCTAAAATACGAATATCTCATTTTGTTTGTGTTTTATGCAAAGCATTTCCTTGGTGCACTCCAGCTGACATTAGCCAGCTTCTTAAACATATTAAAAAAAAAAAAAAAACTTTTCATTCTAAATGCCCTGTGCCATAAGATATCTAGTCTATAAATTAAATTCACCTATTGCTATTATATGTACCCCTTTAAGACATTACTACTTTTCTCATAATTTAAATCCTTGTGATGGGTACATCTTCCTGTTAGTCTCATCTTAATTTCCCTGGGTAGTATCAATGAAGGCTTTTTAACCTTATGTAGGTTTACCCTGGCTTATGGTAATGCTCACTAAAAGAGTGTTATAGCATTTTATTTCTGGGACTGAATAGTGGCTATTAGGCAGTAATAAACATTGTAGCCATCACACTCAGTAATTTTTTTCTATGGCATATTTCTGAAGGCACTATATTAGTCACTAAGGAAACACTTTTCAAAGTGCATTAAAACATTTCAAAGCAGACCACAGTGACCTTTTGGCAAGTGCACACCATTACAAAGCACAAAGACAAGAAAAAAATCCTGTGCACTTCCTGCATGCTTCACAGATTAGTCACTGTACAGATTGCATGCTTCACTGCCTAATAGGTTAGTCTTTTTTTCAAATGTGTTGCTGTCCACTGATATGCTGTTAATGGCATCTGGTGCAACTCTGTGGAAGGTGTTAAGGCAAACTAATTTTTTGTGTTTGGCTAGATGTTGAAAAGCCAATCCATGTGTCTTTTTCCCTGTTACTGTCTGGTTTTGTCCATTTAGCAGTATCTACATTTATTAATTTAGGCTGTGCCATTGTTGTGCATTAACAGTCACACTCTGTCATGCTCTATGAGAGCCTTATTCCGACTATGGTGTTGTCTGGCTCATATACTGCTCTGTTACTACGGCAACATGTAAAGTATTAATGACAAAAGTAAAAATGTTCATTGTTTCACATCATAACTTCATCTGACCTAGTTAAGTGTATTTATTTGGCTGCCAATCATATTACTTTATACATTTAAACAAGATCAACTGCAGCTTCATTAAGATACACTGATCTATTTAATTTGGGTTTGTATGCTAGGGGTTGTGTGTGTGTTAGGAATGTGTTCATGTAAATAAATATGGCATACATTCATATTAATATGTGTGTTTGGTAGTCTATGAACAGCATTTTAAAATAAGGTATGCAGAATTGCAGATAACTGACTTTTGGGAACTATAACTGTACTACTGCTGCAAACCAGAAATGTAGCAACAAGGAATACATCTGACAAACCCCAGTAAACCTTTATTTTGGCTGGAAGTCTCTCTTCAAAATAAAATGCGCAGCAGTTATTTTGTTTGGAGGGAGGCAGGGGGGAAAATGCCCATACCATCACTATGAAGCAGCTGCGTCCTGTTACATAATCAACCTATGAGACCAGTGCCATGGGAGACATTGCATTGCAGCGGTTTGGGTTTAACAAACTGCATGCAGCTGCACTGCAACAAAGAGAGACACGGCAGTTTAATGTTGTTACGCAAACTTCTGCAGAGAAGAGCTCATTCACCACCAGTAACAGAACGCAGACGTTAGCTAAGGAAACAACTCTCATTAAAATGGAATTTTAGTCCAAGCAAATTGAAGTGAATCTCACAATGGTAGCATACACAACTACCATTGTTAAAAATACCACTAATTTGTCTCAATAAAGGCAGCACCCTCATAGCATGTGTACATTATTGGTTTCCATGATGACAAACTTATCTTTCCTTGAAGCTATTATATAGTTAGAAATATTAGCCTTTTGTCTGCTTTCAGTGTTCATTATATAATAACTCCTTATAAGTATCTCTGGTGTATTGTGTTGTGTTTGTTGAAATGCTAGTAATCAGAACAAAATAATTAGCTTATGAATGCACAGTGTCAGGTCAGCTGTTTTAGCATGTTTTGCAAAGCAAATGAGAAAACTTGGGCAAAAGATACCATTAAGTAAATACACTTAACATTGCTTAAAGGAGCAGGGAGCAGATGTTGCCTTTTGTAACTGCTACAGTTCACAGTGAATATTGTGTGGCATTCCACTTCTTTTTTATTTTGTTTCACAGAACAATAATGCACAGGCCTGCAATGTAAATGCTTCCAGCATGTCATGTTTTCCTGGTGGGAGGACTCTTCACAGGTAATGTTGGGTTTCCAAACTAGACAGTACACTCAGCAAAAGAAGATCTTATTGTGAAGTCTTAAACCAGCTGAATACAACATCACAAATTATTATTGAAGGAGAGCTGATTTGTACATTGAAATCAATAGTGTATGAATATATGGTTATATAGTTTCACTTTAAATATCATATATCATATTTGTGTTCACTTTTAACTAGCTACCTTTAAAACACCTCCCATTGGTGTTTTAGACTGCTTTCCATCCATCCCACCTTTTTGCTGATTTCTATAAACCTTTAAATAGCATGAAACAAGACCCATCAGGCCCTCTGGAATTGTTTTTTTTAACTGTAGCCTCCAATCAGGCTTTGCGACTCATGAATGGAGAGCAGCAGCAACGGTCGTCCCTCTGCACATAGGTGGGCCATCTACAGACCCTGGAAAGGATTATCATGGAAGTGATCAGTAGTGGCATTGGAAACCTCCAGACACTGGAACCAGCCCAAATTGGTTTCATCAAGGGCAGGGTATGCTAAACACCCTGGTGGACTTCTTTGAGAAGGTCGCCAAAGCAATGGACGAAGGCAAAGTGGTTTGTTTATACTGCCTATGTTGCCCTGGCCAAGGCAATCGACACAATACCCCACTAGGGAATTCTTGATAAACTCAGGAGATTGGGTATAAACCCTTATGTCACCCGGTGGATAGCCAACTGGTCATAGATAGGAACCAGGAAGTTAGAATTAGGGAGTCCAGCTCTGCAAAGAGGCCAGTCACAAGCAGAGTCCTTCAGCGATCAGTCCTAGGATCACTCCTTTTTGGCAATTACTTTTTTGATAACCAGTGTGAAGGGCCTCTGGCTGACCAAATTTGCAGACAATTTCAAACTAGGGGCAGTCATAGAATCCCACACCAACATTAATATTTTCCAGGAAGAGCTGACATAGGCAAATAACTTTTGTCAGAACCATGGACTAAAACTAAATGCCAAGAAATGCATAATAGTGTCCTTACTTCCACTCCTGGTAATTGTCATATTGACAACAGACCCCTAATAGACAACCCGATAGTCTGGGACTTGGGGACACACCCAGACAGTAATCTAGTCTTCGACCATCACATGTCTGCAAGAAATCATTGTATGTTGTGCACCTTATAATCAGAGGTGTTGCATGTAGGTACAAGGAGGTTATTGTTCCACAGTATTCAAAATTCATCAGACCTATCATTGAGTACAATGCCCCATTTGGTGTGTACTTAATGAGGTACATCCAACAATTGCAACTTCCTCAGCAAAAGAATACAGAGTCATATGCAGACTGCCTCAAAGCTCAAACATGAGTTGTATGGCAAACGGTGGTTACATTTGCATCTGGCTATTGACATAAAGAATATATTGTAGATTATTTCAGATGACATGTTGCCCTTCACTAATCCACCAGTAATAATACACTTAATCTCTTTCCATTTCCTGTTGACCAGGCCAGCCTGAGCAATTGCTGGGTTCAGTTTGGACCATATTGGTTGGGCCCCCAAGTTGACCAAATACCTTTCATCGCACCTCCACCTCCAACCTCCATTCCACTTGCTGGCCTCCTAGATTTTAAGTTATTTCAAATTAGGTATCAGAAATATTTATACATTTGCCATATATTAAAAGCAAAACAGTACTTTTATTTGTTATTTATATCTTTATGTATCAACATATATTTTGTCAAAATATGCTAAAATATAACCTCCCTACCTTCCATGGTAAGTATTACTCCACATGTACCACCATCTTTGGGAGGCGCTGCAGACAACATAGTGATAATGGGGAACACTGGACTGAAATTGTGTCTTTATGTGATGGATGAAGTTTTACGGCAGAAGCATAGTTGTGCACATGCATGCTGTTATTATGTTATAAATCAATCTGAAATTCATAATTTCAATCCAGTGTTCTCTATTATCACCAAATCTCTTTTCTTAAAAATATAGGATGAAAACAAAAAAATACTGTCGTCTACAAATAGTAAATATCTTTTCTTAAAAATCATTAAGACAAAAACATATGTGCTAATGTTGATAATGTCTGTATATAACTTAAGACAGGACACAGACTGCATTTTTAAGTTTGTTAGGTAAGGACTGTAAACAAGATGAAAGCATACAGCAACAGAGTTTTCAGTAAATCTGCAAACTGTAAACATTTGAGGGGTGTAGTGCCCATGCCGCAAGTACCAAAAAATATAAATCTATTCTTGACAATACTGATTTGGCAGCTGTGTCCTAACATGAGTGGAAGATTAAAGATTAAAAGTGACAAGTGCCCTTTAATTTCAAGATGAAAAATAGATTTAGCTTTCCATTTTATGTAAGGAAAAAAAAAACAGCGATTATGGAGAACACTGGATTGAGCGTGAGTCTCGTGTTAGTATTCATAGATGATAGTTATGTTCAGTTTAGTATTCTTCGTTATCACTGACAACATTAAGCAGACTGTGGTACTCTGAGAGAGGTTCATTTAAATATGAAACCTAGTAAGATTTCTGACTGATCATAGTCCCTAACTCTTACCCCCCTGCCCAATGTTTGTTTTTTCTCAAATGTTTTTTTTATTTTCAATTAAAATAACATTTACATAATATTTTTAAATATCATTTTAAACAACTATATATGATATTTACAATAGCCTGACTTTCAATTATATACACGGCATGTTATTAAATATGGAATTAACAGATCAGTTATGAGAGATACAATATTGATTATTGCAGAGTGTCCAACAAACATATAACTTTCTTCCAAGGATTATTTACCAATGGCCTGGGATAGATTCATAGTTCTTTGATTTTTATTTTCATCAATGCAGTTGTCTTCAGTAAAGTGTAAAATTCTTCCAAGGTCGGTGGTGTATTTGCATTCCACATTCTGGTTACACATTTCCTAGATATAGCAAGTAATGTCCATAACAAATACATATTTGTCTTATTCAGTTAGGGACCTTCATTTACATTTAGTATATGCAATGCTTTAGTTAATGTAAAGGATTCATTAAATAAAGCTTGTAAAAAATGATTGATTCCATTCCAATATGATTCATTTTATTATATTCAAAAAAATATGAATCCAGTCTGCTTTATTTGACTTTTCACACCTCCAGCAAAAAAACATTTGTAGTAGTACTGATCTTTTTAATTCTATCTGGTGATAAAACTGTTCTATGTAAGTATTTCCAGTTAAATATTTTCCAGTACTCTGTGTTATGAGATGTAATTAACTGATAGTAAGATGTAATTAATTTCTTCTGTTAACTGCAGTGACTGACCTTTTGTTAAGAACTGCCAGTATGATGGTTTGGGAATTGTTTTATATGTTATTAACTCTTTATATAGATTTGAAATGGAATTTTCCTTTTCACAACTATTATATATAAATTCATAAAAACTTATTAGATTTGGAATATCTTTAAATGAGGAATTATTAATTAATCTGCATAAATCTTGAGTGTACATTAGAATGCTTTGTAAGGTTAACCAGTCCTCTGTTGGAATATTGTAAGCAGTTTTTATCATATGTATATCTAAAACATTTAATTTATTTACACATTGAAACCAGCATAAGAATCCATTTTGTTCCCAGGAGGTTATTGTTTCCCTATATATTTTGTGAGGAAAGTTCTTAATGATGGTAAATGGGGTTAAAAGGTCAAACCAAAGTTTTAGATCTATGCATTGATAAGTTTCCTAAAGGAATTTATGTAATGATTAATCAGTGTTGTTTTAGAAGGTTTTGTTATATTATATTATATTGTATACTTATGCATAGTATGTACCAGGGTTTGTTTGATTTGTCTACTATAAAATTTTTTTTAACAGATTAAATTCATTTGTTAATATAGCCAGTGTTAATTCTTTCCAGTTGTCAAAATAATTTGGGTTTATCCAGTCTATTGTAGTTTTAAGCACAGATGCTTTTATATATGTTTCTATTTCTGGGAAGTTCAATCCTCCTTGTTTCCAGGTCTAATGTGATGAGTTAGAGCAGCTCAATTCTTTTTGGGATATCATAAAAATTTTATTAAACATGAGTTTATTTCTTTAAGAATGCATCTTTCAGGAATTAACTGTATTGCTAATGCTACATATAGTATTTTTGGCAATAAGACCATTTTTATTAATTGCAATCTATCTTCAAAAGTTAATATAATTTTGTTCCACTTTTCTATATATATTTTTATTGTTTCAGTAATGTTTTTACAATTTATTAATATTGTTTTGTTTATATTTTTGCATAACACTATTCTTAAATAATTTAGTGCAAGTTCTTGTTTTCCTATGATGGATTTATTTGTAACTTGTAGTTCTTTTTTCTTATTTAAAAATAGAAATTTTGATCTATTATAGTGTAGACCTGAAATCTTATAAAATCTCTCCATTACTTCTTCTAGCTCTCCTAATGACTGTCTGGAGTTTGATAGGGTTAATAAAATATCATCAGCAAAAAGCATTATTTTAGATATGTACTGGTCATAGACTTCTATTACTTTTATTTTTGGAATATTGCATATTATTTCTGCAAGTATTTCTATAGCCAAAGCAAATAAAATAGGAGAAAGGGGGCATCCTTGTTTAGTACCTTTTGTTATATGGATAGATTCTGAGGTGAAAGGACCTAATTTAATGTAGGCTAAGTTATTAATATATATGTTTTTTAGTAATAAGATTAAGGGAGGAGGAAATTCAAATAATGCTAAAGTTTTAAATAGATATTCCCAGTTGAGGGAATCAAAGGCTTTTTCTATGTCTAATCCGATTACAAGTGTTTCTTTATCTTCTTTATTCACATAATCTATAAGAGTAAGTATCCTTTTAATATTATCATGTGTGTGCCTGTTATATAAAAATCCAGTTTGATCATTATTAATTGTTTTTGAAAGTGGGATTTTCATTCTGTTAGCTAGTATTAACATGTCTATTTTGTAATCATTATTCAGTAATGATATAGGACTGTATGAAGTGCAAAGGTCTGATGGTTTATTATCTTTTAGAATTGGTGTTATGTGAAAATATTTCCATGAGGGTGGTATTTTTGCTTCTGACTGGACTTGTAGCAAAGATTTGTGAAAAAGGGAGATTACTGTTGAAAGGAAGAGTTTGTAAATTTCCTTAATTATACTATCTATCCCTGGAGCTTTGTTAGATTTACTTTCTTTTATCTTGTCAACAATTTCTTTGTAAGATATAGGTTTTTGAAGGTCTAGTTTTAAGTGTTCGGGATTTTTTTTTATATTGATAAGGTTTGTATCTAAGATTATTTGGTTAGTATCTAAATCTTCTTTTTTGAAGTGTTCCATATAATGGAACTGAAATGCTTCAAGGATGTCTCCTATATCTAATAGTTTCCCCCCTTGTTTTCATGATATATACTACTAATGTTATTGGTTTTAGATTGTATTTTAATTCTTGCAGATAAGTTATGTAGATATCTGGGGGAGGTGGCTACCTGCCCAATGTTTCTAAATGCCATGGAAAACAGGCCAGGTGAGTCACTAGGGATGGGCTTGATGGCGGTGGGAAGCAGTGGCAAGCCAAAGAGAATATTCATACATTTTCTTGTCATATTATCCCTTTCTTTATTCATTGACTTCCAGCCACCTTCTGTATCACCTGCACTGAATTGTTGGAGTCTCTTGCAAAGTTAATCATCATATCTTTTTATAGTCAGTGTGATTCCGTAAAGCCACACAAAACTGTTGCACCACCTCTGAATACTCAGCAGCAGTAATGACAATGACAAAAGTGATAATCTCAGGCCTCTTCTTAGAAATGAAATTGATAACACACTACCCCACTTAAATTTTTGAACTTTTATTTTTATTTTATTTTATTTTATTTATTTATTTAATGATAAACTGCATAAGTAGATTTATGGATGGAACATAGCCCAAGCAAAAAGGCAACAGTAAAGATTACACACCAGGATAATTTAGAGTAACCAATATACAGCATAGTTTGTTAGGAGGGAGGAGGTCACAAAGGCAAAAGGAAGTGCACATGGATGTAGGGATGATTTAGGGATGCAGGGATGAACGGGAGGCAAATTCCACACTGTTTTGCTCAGCATTCTACAATTTCTTCAAAGTCCATCCTACACAGTCCGGTCCCACCATTTTGTATGTGACTCTGAAATGATGGTATCCCTGCAGTACCTTTATGAATCAAACTGGCTCTTTTATCCATTTTTCTTCTTTCAGACAAGTAGAATCATTTTTCTGTCCACCTTTGCCTCCCTGCATTGAAAATATGCACTTCATGTTTTATTTCACTGGGATTCTTTTGTTGATATCTAAGACTGCAGCATGTGATTCTTTATCATACTACTGAAGTGGTAATATTATATCCCAGGTCTATCAGATTATTATTATTATTATTATTATTATTATTATTATTATTATTATTATTATGTGCTTATTAGCATTTATTTTCATACTGACTGAGGATGGCTATTGTGTCTTTATTATTTATAATAACATTCACAACCAGTCATGCATCCCACAGTTGTAACACTATCAGTCTTCAGATTAAAATCTGTTTTACTGTTTTGTTCTTTTTTTACAACTGGGATGATGCACAAAACCATATGGTTAATCCAACCTCAGTTTTAGGTTGAAAATCTTGTTGAGCACTCAGATGCAGCAACTCATTACTATGAGAGCATTAGTAGCTAACACATTAAACCATATAACCATACAAGAGGGCTCTATGCTCCAGACCAGAAGTGTAATAGAAGGAGGAAGCTACTAAATGATAGAGCAAAATCCCAAAAAGGGAAGGCATCACTGATCAGTATTAGCAAAAACACTAAGGATAATCACAAGGCTTTCTTTAGTTATGTTAGGAGCCTGGGTGGTAATTCCCAGATATGCTCAGAATTAGTCCAAAATGACAAAAAATACACCAAACCCACAGACATTGCCAACATCCTGACATCTCAGATGGCAAAAACACAGCATCAATGGGACCAGATGGTGTCCCGGGCTGTGTCCTACATGAACTCCAAGAAGAGCTAAATCCAAACATAATACTACTGTTCAATCTCAGCCTTACTACAGGATATGTGCCCAAACAGCAACAGTGGTCCCTCTCCATAAAGGTGGTGCCTCAACGGATCCTGGAAACTATAAACCTGGTTGATTTCATTATAGATAAGCTCACCAGCTTAAATATAAACCCCTATGTCACTAGATGGATTGCAAACTGGCTCAAGGACAGAACCCACATGGTTATGTCAGACTCCAAACCAGTTACAAGTGGTGTCCCACAAGGCTCAGTCCTGGGACCTCTTGTTAGATGACTGCAAACTCTCCAGCCAACACAAGCATCCTCCAAAAGGGCCTCATAGAAACAGACAACTGGTGCCAGAGCCATGGCCTCAAGCTAAATGCCTAAAAGTGTATAGTCATAAAGTAATTAGGGACCTAGGGACCCAAGTTGATCAAAGTGGTTAGAAAACATTTTATATAGCCCACCTAATCATGAAGGGATTCACATCTAGATCAAGGACTCATGCCTCATCAGGCCAATAATTGAGTACAATGCCAGACACCTGCAGCAACTGGAAAGACGCCAAAAGTACCTCACCAAGAGGATCAAAGGGCTCAAACAGATGCGTTAATGGACATGTTGCACCTCAGAAAGAACCTCAGCACTGAAATAAATAGGAC
The DNA here is from genome assembly GCF_019279795.1 of Protopterus annectens. Classification (NCBI taxonomy): domain Eukaryota; kingdom Metazoa; phylum Chordata; order Ceratodontiformes; family Protopteridae; genus Protopterus; species Protopterus annectens. Next base: position 338,754,405 of record NC_056726.1, on the reverse strand, counting down.
ATGCTGGAGGGACAGATTCATAACCCAGAGGCTCCCTTCACTCTGGAATAAAATCCCAGTCCAGGTTAGGCAGAGTCCCTCATTGACTCTCTTCAAGAGGAATCTTGATGAGTGGATGGGGTATCACTTCTGTGTCACTGTTAGACAAAGGCACAGTATACTAACCTCGAAAAAGGGCATAGCAAAATTCATTTAAAATGGTCTGGCTAGGCTTATAAATGCCCCAGGGCAGATAGCCTAGTATGAACCTATGAACCTATGAATTGATGTGATACTACTGTATTAATAGCACTGCAGTATTAGTAGAGGAGTATTAGTAGTATTGCAGTATTAGTAGTGCTGCAGTGTTAGTACTGGAGTATTACTACAGCAGTTTTAGTAGTACTGCAGTATTAATATTAGACTAATGCAGTGATTAACTGGAAATGTAGTTTCCTGAAATGAGACTTGTAGCTACTGCAGAAGTAAGATTAGAACTAGGAAAATGTGTTGCACTTTGCTGTAAAGTCTCTCAGTTAAATCTTGTAGGTTGCACAAAACATAATCCCTGTAATAATCTAGTTCTGTTAAAGTGGGGCCCTTTTTGGCCAAATAGGTCCAAATGGCCTAATGCCAGCCTTACTGTTGTGCATTGTTTGGGATCACAGGCCACAGGACAGTGTCTCCACTCTGAAACAGACTGATGCTTTGTCAGTGGTCTTTTCCTTGTGCCATAGCCTGCACATTCCAGAATGTTTGATGTACCTTGGTTTCCATTTCACATTGCTGTTGTGTGTTTGAAACATTGTTTCTCAGATTTCTTTCTTTAGCAGCTGCCACAAAGGATGCTGTGAGGTAACTTAGGACATACTATACACTTTTGAAGACATTTTAAATATGTTGGATCTGACCTAGACTGAACCTTGGACATGTACTGTACATCTCCAGGCCCAGCAGTTGTAGAAGGAATAATGCTGCTTAGCAACCACCGCCCTATATAATGAGACCCTACCACTGAAGACAGGCATTTTTACAGTTATCCTGCATTAATTTCTAATTATAATATATTTTTTTATTTCCTTTTAAGTTCATGCCTTCTGCATGTGAGAACAGCCAGTAAATGATGGCTACTGTTTAACACTCCTTAGATTTATAAGTTATTACAAGCCAGTTGATCTGAATGGATAATTGGAAGTCTAGCAAAAGAAACACCCTTACATGTTACCCATTTCCACAAGGGCTTGAAGGGTCATGCCAGGGTGCATTTGTTATTTCCCTTCTAGTCATCCAGGTAGTATTCAGTGAGTGCTTGGGAGCTACTTTGTTTATTATGGAGAAGGAGTCTATTCCACAGGTGGTAATTGCGTGTAAGAGCTATCCCTCTCCCCACAAAGACACACACACACACACACACACACACACACACACACACACACACACACACACACGCACACACACACGCACACGTTTTCTTTATGTTTTCTTTATGTTATGTGGAAGTGTAGGTCTGTCGTATGGGTGTTTGTGGTGGTGCATATTTTGTGAATGTGTGGAAGGTCACAGAGGTCACCTAACAGGAGTCTGTATGAGAACATAGCTTTAAAGTATTATGTGACCTTGTTTTTTTTTTTTTTTTTTTTTATTGAGAAGGCACTGAGGTCTTTTGTGTCAGATTATGTGGTTGACCAGGTGCATGCCAAATGGAGTTCATAGGCCTGATGAGGGGACAGTTAGATGGGGGTGATAACATCATCTGGATGTGGAATTTGTATCCTTGGTAATCAGCTGAGCTGGATAGAAGTATTTATTCTTATGAGCTTAAATAGACTGTGGTCAAAAGAGAGCTAATTGTCTATGAAAATACTCAGCTTCCTTATAACTGTACTGATTTTGAGGGGGTGTCTCCTAAGGTATTCATGTTTTCAAAAGAACATAAGACTTTTTGAATTTAGCCTTTAAGTATGGCCCTGGCACAACATTTGTAATGTCATAAACCATTATATAAGATATGAAAGGCCTCAGGAGAGTTGATGATAACTCCAAGTCTGCAGTCATCAGCAAACTTGGTCAAGCAGAGGCCTTGGCATCTGCTTAGATATGAGAGTAGTATATACCAAATGGGATCACCCCCCCCCCCCCAATGCAGAGCCTCTATCACTTACAGCAAGCCTTTTTTAGTGGAGTGAGTGTCCTCAGTCTTGAACCCCTTACATCTTCATAGCAAGAGGTTCTCCAGTTCGAGTCTCAGCTGGGCTGCCTTCTGTGTAGAGTCTGCATGTCCTCCCTGCAGCTGTGTGGGTTTCTTCTGGGTACTCTAGTTTCCTCCCACATCCCAAAGACATACTACAGGTAGATTGGACTCTCTAAATTGGCCCTAGGTGTGAGTGCGTCCATGTGTGTGCCTTCTGTGGAAGGTTGGGTGCCAGGTTGGCAACTTGACATTATAAAACACCATTGCCATTCGTTCTGTGGACCATTGTTCTGCTGTGGCGACCCCTAACATGAAAAGCTGAAAGAAGAAGTAGTGTCCCCAGTCTTGTTTTCAAGGTTTCCATCTGTAAGGTAGTTTAGTCAAACTAAATGTTAATCCATATAAAACCAGTTTGTCTATAATGCCTAAGTGAAGTGTGCTGTCATTGATTTTGGACAAATCAAGGTAGGCTGTGCACGGTCTATATCAGATCATCGAAACGGCTCATTATCGAATGCTGTAACATCGACCTGCAAAACCCGAACCCTAACAATATCGAAACCTCAAAACAGTGAATTTTTTTCCCAGAGAAAAAATTTGCTGTTCTGAGAAACGCACACACACACTACAAGCACACTAAAAAACAGCAATCCACACACATACATTTAAAAGTTGCATCTAACCCTACACTACACTGCACATACACTACTATCTATCCACTTACCTTAACCCAGACCCTAAGCCTAAGGTCCGTCACTATCACACACTCACTTCACCCACGCCCTAAACCTGCCCCTAACCCCAAATTCTCACTATTGCATACTCACCCAAGCCACGCCCTAACCCGAACATCCGCACAATCACACACTTACGTTAACCCAACCCGTAACTTTCCACCGCATCGCTGAAAACAGCGAAGCCACAACAATGGACAACCAAATTCTTTCCCTAGGAAAGAATTTGGTTTTGTGCAGCTTCGCTGTTTTCACCATTTGCGATATTGGGTTCGATATTAGATCATTCGAAATTCTGCCATTTCGATGATCTAATATAGACCCGGCTGTGCATACAGTTTTGCCTTTGTCCAATGCTGTAGTGACTATTTCAAATAAATTCAGTAGCTTAAGTAGGTGGGATATATACTTCACAATCCAAGTCCAAATTATTATGGCTATTGGGCTTGATTTACTTAGGTAACTGAGATACCCAGCCATTAACCTGAAGCTGACTAAAAAGATGCATCAGACATTCGAGTAGGATCACTAATTGTGATGCCAAATATCTTTATGCTGTAAAAAAAAAATGAAGGCAAAAATGTATAATGAGTTTAAAAGAACATACTTTAAATGAGGACAATGCTACTTGTGATCACTTTAAGAACTGGCATGTTTATTTGCAGACTACATCTTTTTAACAGCCTCTTATAGAACTGCATAAAGGCAGAAACACAGTAAAACAGCACTCTATTCTCCACCTGTTTTCTTAATTAACCAATCATATAAGTTTCAGTGGAGTATGAATAAAGTATAACCATATGCCTGTTAGTTTTTCATGCCCGTCAGTGGTCTAATCAGGTTACTTTGATGTATTTTAATAGGACAGCTAATACACCGAATCCTGATGATTTGGTAGATGGTTTTTGACTATAAAACATTGTTGTTAAGCTGTCAGTCATAGGAGAGGTTGCTGAAATTGACTTTCTTCTGAAGTCTGCTCACCTGATATCTGAATGGCAGCCTGTCAACCTTTTACTTTCCAAAATATTTTGTTATTAATTCCAAATGTTGCGGCATTCTTTTTAGCAACAGTATCAATCGCCTCCATTTCCTAAACTGTGTCTTAGTATCATTTTCCTTAATCCTATAAACAAATCAAGTCAATTCTTTTCTTAGCAGTCAGGAAACCATGCATCGAAATGCATTGCAACATATACACTTAGCTGGGTTAATTTAGTGTTCAGGTTATGTACCTTAACTGCACAGATTTCTTTGAATAAGTATTTTTAATAAGGGCTATTTGCACTAATACGTATAAATGGTATTAGACTGAACTTTGTTGGCATCAGAATTATTATCCTCATCAGACTGCTGCAGAAAAAGGTCAGTGACTGACCACAGTGAGTCTCCCATTTAATACAGTAATCTTCCACTATTTAATATTTTGTTATCACATGAGACTTTTGAACTGCACAAAGAAGCTTGTTTGTCTCTGTGGGATGTTTGGACTAAAACAGTCTGTTCATTGAGAACATAAAGCTGTCTCCTCTTTCCCCTGGTGTCTGCATATTGCTTTTTCTTGTTCTTTTTGCTCAGATTTTTTTTTTCAGATGCACTTGCCATGGTTGTGTAGTTTTTCAACAATTTATAAATTGTAAGATTTTAGGTTGCTGTTGTTACTGAATCAGTAGTTGAACGTGAGGTAACTTGCTGGATTATTTTCTGGGCTGGGATGACTTAAACTGTGGTAACCTCTGGAAACTCTGAAAACTTGTTGCTTCTAGGAAATTCTGTTCATTTTGGCAATCTGAACAGCTTTGCTGATACTGGCCACAAACTTTTCCATCGTACCATGATTTTGGCAGATGAGACACTTTTCAGTGGTAGTTTTGGTAGCATATTATCTACCTTCACTCCCTCTGTTACTAAAATTCTAAACATAAAAAAGAGGCAGTGGGAACATTGGCTCTAGATGATTGTCACTGCTGATGTGGCATCCCAACCCCGTGTGCAAAAATGGGAAAGGGCGTTGTGGATGGACATATGGATTGATGGATAGATGAATGATAACTGTATTAACATATTGCTATGTGATTGTCTCTGCTTTGGAACACCTGGAATATTCACTCATCAGGACTATAATAAGGCGCAGAACTGTGTATTAGATTCCAGAGCTAGACGTCTCCCTTCCATGGGCTTTCTGAAAACTTCAACAAATGTTTTTCTTTTTGCCATATTTTGCTTCAATGCTTGATGAGCATCAGTCCTTTCCCAATCAGTCAGCCCATTTGTTCCCCATCACCTGGGCTGCATTGTGTGGGAGTGGCCATCATTATTCAGAAGTGGTTTGGGAGTTTAGCTGAGCCCTATTTCCTGCACATGCTTGGTTTCACAAGGGGAGGGAGGTCAATGGGCTCACTTCACTGGTCACCCCTGCTTTCATGAGAGGCATTGAAGGTGTTGCCAGCAAACAGCCCTGCCATAACTCCAACAAGTGCTATAGTAAACATTTGGTCTTGGCTGTGTTAGAGTGGCATAAAATGTAAGTTATGATAGTTTTCCTCATAGGATCCATCTTGGGAAGCCATAATTATCTTTGCAATACTTTCTGGTTTAACTGCGTCTAGATATCCTTTGCAAGCTATAGCTGTTGTTTTGTACTATCTTCCTGTTCTGTATAGTTTCTTTGCACTCTGTATCAATGTCCTCAAAGTTCAGAAAGTCACTGTATAGTGCACTATCCATCCTATTTAGGTTTTTGCAGAGTGTCGTATGCTTATGTAAATTAAAGAGTGATGTAGCGCTTTAGTGATGCAAATGTGCTGGCTGGCCCGTAGAACCATAGATGTCTTGCTGGTGAAGCCAAATGCTTTCCCCCAGAAGTTTTACCAAAACTTGAAAAACACAGAAGAGCAATACAAAAAATAGCTGTACCACACTATTTGGGCAGCAAAAAAAAGTATACACTGCCTTCTGATGGTGAACACCAATTCATTTATATGGTACCTTCAGGCTGCAAGTTGTGGAATAGGTAAGTACTACAAACCAAATGTGTGTAAATGTTTCTATGGGCATGTCTGTAAGGCATGCTTGCAGCTGCCTAGATGTGTGTGTTTTTGTGTGTGTGTGTGTGTGTGTGTGTGTGTGTGTGTGTGTGTGTGTGTGTGTTGTGTTGTCGCTTCAGGTTGCTTGTGCAACTGCATTGTATGGACTGTGATGGGGGAACTGTAGTCTGGTAGGTGTAACAGCATAGTGCTTGATTCATTGACATAATCATGAACCACTAATCAGGTCTTCCTCATTCATAGGTGAATACTAGACTAACTGCCCTGATGGGCCATTTTGTGCCTAGGCACTGGCCTGAGGTCAGAGTAAAACCTGCTACCTTGTGTTTATGAGGTGAAAACCTTAACCATTTTGCCAAATCCACCCTCATCGCAGCTTAATCCTGTCTATGAATCACAGATTATCAGTGTCAAGCTATTGGGCAGTGATCATTTTTCCAAATCTTAGCCTGCGTATATTTCTTCAGTTTTAGTTAGCATTAATGTTCTGGAAACACTTACTGCATTTGTCATATTCTTCATGTAGTCTCTCATCGTTTGTACCTTAATCATTAAAGTAATAAAGTACCAGGATATATACTTTGTGGTTTTGTCCTTGCCTAGATTTTCATTGCCACTGTAGTTACTTGCACTTTTACCCATTCAAATACTTTTTTCATTCAGAGGACATGAGTTTTTACTAACAGGAAATGAAATGTTGTCTCAGTTGGTCTGTTGTTTAATTTCATTTTAGTGTGTAAGTAGACTTTAAAGGAACCGGATCTTTAAATTTTTATGGAAATGTTTTGTCTGATGCCTTTCTTAATTCTGGCAGTGGTTTTAGATTCTTGAAAATGTCTCAGCTGAAATATTTATTCTAACATTCTTATATTTCAATTGGATAATATCAATTTATTTCTGGACTTGCACTTGGAGTAATTTTGTTCAGTGTGTGTGTGTGTGTGTGTGTGTGTGTGTGTGTGTGTGTGTGTGTGTGTGTGTGTGTGTGTGTGTGTGTGTGTGTGTGTGTAACACTCCTGTTAAATTTGTTTAAAGCAATCTTGTATAGTTGTCTATATCTTATTGAGGTTTTGCCTTTGCCACATAATCCTTTCTGAGTTGCTTTTCATGATTTGTGATGCTGTATTGCTTTTCTTATATATACATATATTTGTTTCTCTGTGGGTCGTTGTTTAGTTTTCTACTGCAAACTCTTACAAAATGTTTCTGATTGTTAGGAGTTACACACATTTACTTCATGTGGGACACTATCTGTTGTATGACTATCACCCCTTGTTATGTCCTGTGCTGATTCTTTTTACATCACTAATGATCGTTCATTTACCCTACCACCCTAACTTCCTTAAGAAGGCATCAGACAATATAGCCCAACCAGTAGCTTATTTACATCTTACCTCCCACAGGACTTGAGTCACCAGCCCTGAAACATGACATCCTTCTACCTCTTCCTAAGATACCCCATCACCTATTGTTCTATGTGCACTCTTTCCCCTTTTTATACATTTTTTGAAAATGTTCTTTAAAATGCATTAATAACTATGGGCTTCTATCACTACATTATCAGCATCTGACACTATCGATAGCAACCTAAATGATGGTCTCCTTACCACTTATATTTTTGTAGACATGACCTGTGCCTTTGAAACTATTGACCACAAAAATTCTGCTCACTGAGATACAAAAATTCAGTTTTGGAGAAAAATGTAATTTCCTGATTCCACAGCTACCTTGACAGCAGGACCTTTTTAAGTTTCATGTAACAACCAGCTGCCCCTAATGGAGCACTAAAACAAATTCCCCAACGGGTCTGTTCTAGGCCCAATGCTGTTTCCTTTATTCATTAATGATATTAGTAATAGCTTACCTGAACTTAACCTTACCCTGTACACAGATGATATTTTATTACATCAGGCAAATAGATTTCTCACAGCACTGCAGTCTCAACTCAAATAGTTTGAACAAAGTAAACTCTAAATTATCCAGAAAACTACCAATGTTATGCTTTTCTCCTCCCCTCATAGAGCCTCTCAATTTCCTGTCCTTATTGTTTTAGACAATAACAGCAATGTAGTCCATGGAGTGCCATGATTACGCTCGAATGTTGAGGGAAAAGACAACCTGGTTATGTGCTATTGATGTGAATTTCTTGGCGTCCATGTCATAAACAGCATAATGATGTGGTTAATATTGGAGACCTACTCATAATCCTCTGTGTTTTTCCTGTTGTAACTCTTGACACTACATTACGCTTTATAACCACACGTATAATATCATAAATAAAGTCTTCTCAGAACTAATTACATCTGCAGTCTCCTACTGCCCAGAAAACACTGGCCAACAATTTCCTTCTCCCTAAACTGTAATATTGTCTTCCTGTATTCTCTTTGCACCCTGTTTATAATGCTTAAGAACTACAAGTCACTGAGTATAAAATTGATAGATTTACTGTACTTCTTAATGCCCGTGTACACCACCTCAAACTTTTAAATTAGCTAAATCAGCTAATCATCACTTGTATGTACCTTACTGTACAAAACTGTAATAATAGATACACCCCCTTAGAAAAGAAAACTACCATTCAGGGAGTAATCCTACTCCTTAAAGAATTCCCAAATTTCCAACAGAACTTAATATCACTCAACAATCCCGCATTAATAACGGACATTGGGGAAAGCCTTCTCATGAATAGGCCCCGTTCTCTGAAACAAACTAGCTGCTGAAACAAGGCATCGATATACTCTTAGCAAGTGCCTTTTATATCTTTCTGAGTACCTCTTCAATGATATTTTTGTAAATGTTTTAGGGATTATGAATAAACCTTTTGTAAGGCTTACAGTTCTAAAAATGCTTGCAGTCTCTCAACTATTTTCCTTTGCCATTTAGCTCATCAGACTCCTGTGTTCTCTTCTTCATCACTAGGCCTATCTTTGCACTCTGTCTTCATCTCTCTTTTTTTACTGTCTTCCATGTCAGTACCCCCAAGAGGAAATTCAGTTTTAGACCATAAAAAAAGCAAATTTGTGTAGCCAAACTGCATTGCAACTTGTGAAAGTGATAAAACCAAATATAAGCCCTACTTTATTAGATACATATAAGAAATGTTTAGCATTCTGCTTTATAAAAACTTATAACAATTGTATATGAACCTTCTAAAGTTTTGCATTTAAACCTAACACTTTATCATATTTGAAGTATGTAACATAAGTTTCTTTACATTATTTTTTGCATATGAGCATTGGTCATGTGTCAAAAGTGTCGCTGAACCAGTTCACCTACACAGTTACCAAATGGTAAATAAATGCATAAAATTTACTACACTTTTTTCTGAACTTCGTTTATTATGGTCTCAAGGATAATGTCACTCTTTGCTAATACTTTTCTCCTAGCTTTTCCTTGCATGCAGTTCTAAGTGATCTGTTATATTATTTTTTACCCATGCATCTACTGGTTAATGTTACAGTTCATTTCTGTCATTTCTGCATTCTACTACATGTTTGTTTGTCTTGGCTTTTATGTAGTACATTTCTTTGCTTAAAAATGCTGAGCTGAATATTTAGAAGTGGTTGAAGTGATTTTGCCAGGATCCTTTGAACTGTTGTGTATATCTATCTATGTATCTATCTATCTATCTATCTATCTATCTATCTATCTATCTATCTGTATGTCTATCTATATGTCTGTCTATCTATCTATATATCTATGTCTGTCTGTCTATCTATCTATCTATATGTCTGTCTATCTAAATATATGTCTATCTGTCTGTCTGTCTGTGTATCTGTCTGTTTTACCTGACATTGCTTCATGAGTTTCTGTACATTCCCCAACCCCGACTTGATTAACTCACTGTCTCTATTGCAGTCTGAAATTCAACCACTTTCCTTTTATGAGCTGAATGTTATACTTTTGTGTACTTTACTTGTTTGACATTCTTCTATTCTTTGATCTGTGCTAAACAGACAGAAACTTTCATGAAGTGACAGGTGCAAAAAATGAGCAAAAGATCAGAAACTAGCCTTCCGTGCCCTATTATGGCTTTATTATCATTGACAGTTTCTTTAAGATCCTCATTTCTATCAGTGGTTTTCTTATGCTGTCAGATCTGGGTATTTGATTTACATTTATAGATAAAATATGTAGAACCTGATCCCATAAATATACCGTCGAAGTAAGACAGCAGTACTTGACATGTTGAATACTTCTAGGCTGTAAAAATGACAGTTTCAAAAAACGTACTTCAGTTGTCAAAAATAGTACAGGCAATCACCTTCATAAGCAACACATCTCCCTGTCAGCTTTATCTTCAACTGCTAGTTGCAAAATTGTGTAATGCAGAAAGTAGCACTGTTCCATTTTGAAGCTATTTATCTTGTTAAACTGATTGCAGGATTTTTATCAGCTTATATAATAATCTTTATGCAGCACTGGGCCTAATGCTTTGCTAATGTTTGTATAATCACACTTTATGCCATATTTTCCTGGTTTGAAGTCAAATAACTCTTATTTCATTTATGTGACATGACGTATCTAGTACGAGTCTGTAGTCCAAGCATTGTGCATTCTACTGGCATGCATATGTTTAAGTATTTAATACAGAAGAAAATTCATACTTTTCTTACAGTTTTTTCCATATTACTCAGCTAAAGGATGCACATAGTTTGATGAAATCCATTATTATTGATATTACCTTTAATGCCTTCATCTAGTACGCTGTGCATGTATGTGTGGTATGGAAAATACAGAGGAACCTGTTCATGGTATGAAATCTATGTGCCTTTTATTATAGCTGCCATTTCATTTCTATTCACTAAGCAGGGTATTTTCAAAGGAACAGAACTAGAGCAGAAAAGTAAAAACAGAATGTAGTTTTCCTTTTAGTTTCTTCTGCTTGTACTTTTTCATTCCAGTTTTACTTTTTTAAGTTGCAGTTAGTGAGGAATTAAATAAATCAATAAGCAAATAAATAAACAGAAATAACTGAAGGAAGGAGGTGTCTGTGTGTGTGTGTGTGTGTGTGTGTGTGTGTGTGTGTGTGTGTGTGTGTGTGTGTGTGTGTCTGTCTATCTTATCTGTCTGTCTCTGCATGTGTTTATGTATGTCATAAGTAAAAGTTATTAAACATGTGTATAACTTCTGTATTTTAGATGCTAAGTGCTTCCCCAACAATAATTGCATATCCTACAACTTTCATGCAGTTTAACATCAAAATATATATAAACACACACACACACACACACACACACACACACACACACATATATATATATATATATATATATATATATATATATATGTGTGTGTGTGTATATATATTAATTATATGAATGTTAAATAATTTAACAGCTCATTTTCTGTGTACACTAATGTCCATCATGGTGCGCATAACAAACATTTGCCAGGCCCAGGACTGAATTCTCTCAAGTGGTTTGCTGTAGTACATTCATTACACTTGCCTCATGTTGTGCATTAGGTATCACTTTTCTGTTAGTCAGACATGCCGCGTGTGTATTAGGAATCACTTTTCTCATAGTCAGATGTGCCACATGTCCACAAGATATCTCTTTTTCTCATAGTCAACACATGTCCACAAGATATCTCTTTTCTCATAGTCAAACATGCCGCATGTTGTGCATTAGATATCACATTTCTCGTAGTCAGACATGCCACATTTTGTGTTAGGTATCACTTTTCTCATAATCGGATGTGCCATGTGTTGTGCATTAGGTATCACTTTTCTCATAATCAGACATCCCACATTTGCGTTAGGTATCCGTGTCCTCATAATCAGATGTGATACATGTGCATTAGAAATGTGAATATGTTGTGAAATGTTGGGTTGATGGGAAGTAAAGCTTGAGTTGAATTTCTCAGCTATGTTTTTGAAGAGTATTTGTTGGTGTTATATATTCCCTCCTTGCAATGGTGGATATTAGTTCCAAGGCTGAAGAAGGCTTTGTGGTTGTCATTAGCATGAGTGTCAATTTTTCAGTTCATACTTGCTTTTGGAATATTTGATTTTGCTTCTGGAATTCTTTATTGATCTTTTGGAGTTCTCATGTTGATGATTGGGTACCAAGTTTGCTCATACAGACTAAGAGTTTCTTCCTCTTATTGTATAATTAGTTTGCACTAGGGTTTCACCATTAGGGTTTATTCCTGAACTTGGTATTGTATTTGTGCCTAGTGGGGACTGATACCTATGTGGCTGCTTGTGTGATTTGGTCACTGTGTTGAGCAGGGAGCTGGACTTTCATCAGGTCATGAGTTAAATGGAGTAGGGTTGCCATAAAGTAGTTTCTAAAGGCAGATATGTCTTGTGGTAATTCCAGTTTTTACATTAGAAGTTAATGTTACTGAATAGTGGTCAGTGGTGGATTTAGGCCTTGGTCCAGGGGCACAGGCTCCTCCCTTTTTAAACATTGGTTTTCCTTGAAATCAGAAAATGTACCACCAAAGCAGTACATGTTTTCCGTTTCAACCTGAGCTGGTTCATATTTTTTGTAATTTATGTTGAGTGCAATCACGCTCGGAGATACAGTTGAAGGTGCCAGTCAGACGACCTGATCCTAAAATTCTGAATAGCTCCTTCAATTAAGTCTCAAATCTTGTTTGAGAAGGCACTTAGTGAGAAACAGAAAGGAATATGTGGTGAGTCAGGGAGAATGGCGAAAAAAAAAGGAGAGAAAAAAGCTTATTTCAATTAGCAGAAATTACTAATTTAGAAGAACTACCTGAAGTAACTCTAGACTGGTAGTACAGCTGAAGTCAAGAGTATTTGATACTAGCCAGTGTGCAAAGTTACAGTAGTTGTTGGGAGTGTAGGTAACTTTCTTTTTCCTTTTTTGCTAGTCAGAAACAAGTCTTGTTGTAGTACTCAATTGGAAAATGTATTACCAAAGCCGTTTACAGTTGGGAGG